>NW_026776314.1:0-63050 GCF_030936135.1 Gavia stellata | reverse complement strand
TTTGAGTGTCTAAAGAAGTTCAGAGACCAAGTGTTTGTGGCTCGTTTGAGAGGTTACCAGTGGGAGATGAGGACCAGCAAGAGCTTTCAGGGCTGGCACCTTTAGACTAGGAGCAATCGCTGGACGTTCACAATTTCAGGGTTGCGCTCTCACGTTAATTAGCGAGGGGAAGCGATGATACATCTGGACCTTTGAGTGTCTAAAGAAGTTCAGAGCCCAAGTGTTTGTGGTTCGTTTGAGCGGTTACCAGTGGGAGATGAGGACCAGCAAGAGCTTTCAGGGCTGGCACCTTCAGTCTAGCAGCAATCGGTGGACGTTCGCAATTTCAGTGTTGAGCTCTGACGTTGAATTAACGAGGGGAAGCGATGATACGTCTGGCCTTTGAGTGTCTAAAGAAGTTCAGGGCCAAGTGTTTGTGGTTCGTTTGAGAGGTTTCCAGTGGGAGATGAGCACCAGCAAGAGCTTTCAGGGCTGGCACCTTTAGACTAGGAGCAATCTCTGGACGTTCGCAATTTCGGTGTGGAGCTCAGGCCAGGTAGAGCAGTAGAGTGAGTGTATGTTGGAACCTTTAGTAGTCTAAGCAAGTTCAGAGCCCAAGTGTTTGTGGTTCGTTTGAGAGGTTACCAGTGGGAGATGAGGACCATCAAGAGCTTTCAGGGCTGGCACCTTTAGACTAGGAGCAATCGCTGGACGTTCGCAATTTCAGTGTTGAGCTCTGACGTGAATTAGCGAGGGGAAGCGATGATACGTCTGGACCTTTGAGTGTCTAAAGAAGTTCAGAGCCCAAGTGTTTGTGGTTCGTTTGAGAGGTTACCAGTGGGAGATGAGGACCAGTAAGAGCTTTCAGGGCTGGCACCTTTAGACTAGGAGCAATCGCTGGACGTTCGCAATTTCAGATTTGAGCTCTGAAGAGAATTAGCGAGGGGAAGCGATGATACGTCTGGACCTTTGAGTGTCTACAGAAGTTCAGAGCCCAAGTGTTTGTGGTTCGTTTGAGAGGTTACCAGTGGGAGATGAGGACCAGCAAGAGCTTTCAGGGCTGGCACCTTTAGACTAGGAGCAATCGCTGGACGTTCGCAATTTCGGTGTGGAGTCCTGGCCAGATTGAGCAGGAGAGCGAGTGTATGTTGTAACTTTTAGTAGTCTAAAGAAGTTCAGAGCCCATGTGTTTGTGGTTCGTTTGAAAGGTTACCAGTGGGAGATGAGGACCAGCAAGAGCTTTCAGGGCTGGCACCTTTAGACTAGGAGCAATCGCTGGACGTTCGTAATTTCGGTGTGGAGCTCTGGCCAGATTGAGCAGGAGAGCGAGTGTATGTTGGAACCTTTAGTAGTCTAAAGAAGTTCAGATCCCAAGTGTTTGTGGTTCGTTTGAGAGTTTACCAGTGGGAGATTAGGACCAGCAAGAGATTTCAGGGCTGGCACCTTTAGACTAGGAGCAATCGGTGGACGTTCCAAAATCAGTGTTGAGCTCTGACCTAAATTAGCGAGGGGAAGCGATGATACGTCTGGACCTTTGAGTGTCTAAAGAAGTTCAGAGACCAAGTGTTTGTGGCTCGTTTGAGAGGTTACCAGTGGGAGATGAGGACCAGCAAGAGCTTTCAGGGCTGGCACCTTTAGACTAGGAGCAATCGCTGGACGTTCACAATTTCAGGGTTGCGCTCTCACGTTAATTAGCGAGGGGAAGCGATGATACATCTGGACCTTTGAGTGTCTAAAGAAGTTCAGAGCCCAAGTGTTTGTGGTTCGTTTGAGCGGTTACCAGTGGGAGATGAGGACCAGCAAGAGCTTTCAGGGCTGGCACCTTTAGACTAGGAGCAATCGCTGGACGTTCGCAATTTCGGTGTGGAGCTCTGGCCAGATTGAGCAGGAGAGCGAGTGTATGTTGGAACTTATAGTAGTCTGAAGAAGTTCAGAGCCCAAGTGTTTGTGGTTCGTTTGAGAGGTTACCAGTGGGAGATGAGGACCAGCAAGAGCTTTCAGGGCTGGCACCTTCAGTCTAGGAGCAATCGCTGGACGTTCGCAATTTCGGTGTGGAGCTCGGGCCAGATTGAGCGGGAGAGTGAGTGTATGTTGGAACCTTTAGTAGTCTAAACAAGTTCAGAGCCCAAGTGTTTGTGGTTCGTTTGAGAGGTTACCCGTGGGAGATGAGGACCAGCAAGAGCTTTCAGGGCTGGCACCTTTAGACTAGGAGCAATCGCTGGACGTTCGTAATTTCAGATTTGAGCTCTGACGTGAATTAGCAAGGGGAAGCGATGATACGTCTGGACCTTTGAGAGTCTAAAGAAGTTCAGAGCCCAAGTGTTTGTGGTTCGTTTGAGAGGTTAGCAGTGGGAGATGAGGACCAGCCAGAGCTTTCAGGGATGGCACCTTTAGACTAGGAGCAATCGCTGGACGTTCGCAATTTCATTGTGGAGCTCTGGCCAGATTGAGCAGGAGAGCGAGTGTATGTTGGAACCTTTAGTAGTCTAAACAAGTTCAGAGGCCAAGTGTTTGTGGTTCGTTTGTGAGGTTACCAGTGGGAGATGAGGACCAGCAAGAGCTTTCAGGGCTGGCACCTTTAGACTAGGAGCAATCGCTGGACGTTCGCAATTTCAGATTTGAGCTCTGACGAGAATTAGCGAGGGGAAGCGATGATACGTCTGGACCTTTGAGTGTCTAAAGAAGTTCAGAGCCCAAGTGTTTGTGGTTCGTTTGAGAGGTTACCAGTGGGAGATGAGGACCAGCAAGAGCTTTCAGGGCTGGCACCTTTAGACTAGGAGCAATCGCTGGACGTTCGCAATTTCACTGTTGAGCTCTGACATGAATTAGCGAGGGGAAGCGATGATACGTCTGGATCTTTGAGAGTCTAAACAAGTTCAGAGCCCAAGTGGTTGTGACTCGTTTGAGAGGTTACCAGTGGGAGATGAGGACCAGCAAGAGCTTTCAAGGATGGCACCTTTAGACTAGGAGCAATCGCTGGACGTTCGCAATTTCAGGGTTGAGCTCTCACGTGAATTAACGAGGGGAAGCGATGATACATCTGGCCCTTTGAGTGTCTAAAGATGATCAGAGCCCAAGTGTTTGTGGTTCATTTCAGAGGTTACCAGTGGGAGATGAGGACCAGCAAGAGCTTTCAGGACTGGCACCTTTAGACTAGGAGCAACCGCTGGACGTTCGCAATTTCGGTGTGGAGCTCTGGCCAGATTGAGCAGGAGAGCGAGTGTATGTTGGAACCATTAGTAGGATAAAGAAGTTCAGAGCCCAAGTGTTTGTGGTTCGTTTGAGAGGTTACCAGTGGGAGATGAGGACCAGCAAGAGCTTTCAGGGCTGGCACCTTCAGTCTAGCAGCAATCGCTGGACGTTCGTAATTTCAGATTTGAGCTCTGACGTGAATTAGCAAGGGGAAGCGATGATACGTCTGGACCTTAGAGTGTCTAAACAAGTTCAGAGCCCAAGTGTTTGTGGTTCGTTTGGAGGTTAGCAGTGGGAGATGAGGACCAGCAAGAGCTTTCAAGGCAGGCACCTTTAGACTAGGAGCAATCTCTGGAATTCCGAATTTCACGGTTTCACTTGGACTTGAATTAGCGAGGGGAAGCGATGATACGTCTGGACCTTTGAGAGTCTAAAGAAGTTCAGATCCCAAGTGTTTGTGGTTCGTTTGAGCGGTTACCAGTGGGAGATGAGGACCAGCAAGAGCTTTCAGGGCTGGCACCTTTAGACTAGGAGCAATCGCTGGACGTTCGCAATTTCGGTGTGGAGCTCTGGCCAGATTGAGCAGGAGAGCGAGTGTATGTTGGAACTTATAGTAGTCTAAAGAAGTTCAGAGCCCAAGTGTTTGTGGTTCGTTTGAGAGGTTACCAGTGGGAGATGAGGACCAGCAAGAGCTTTCAGGGCTGGCACCTTCAGTCTAGGAGCAATCGCTGGACGTTCGCAATTTCGGTGTGGAGCTCGGGCCAGATTGAGCGGGAGAGTGAGTGTATGTTGGAACCTTTAGTAGTATAAACAAGTTCAGAGCCCAAGTGTTTGTGGTTCGTTTGAGAGGTTACCAGTGGGAGATGAGAACCAGCAAGAGCTTTCAGGGCTGGCACCTTTAGACTAGGAGCAATCGCTGGACGTTCGTAATTTCAGATTTGAGCTCTGACGTGAATTAGCAAGGGAAGCGATCATACGTCTGGACCTTTGAGAGTCTAAAGAAGTTCAGAGCCCAAGTGTTTGTGGTTCGTTTGAGAGGTTAGCAGTGGGAGATGAGACCAGCAAGAGCTTTCAAGGCTGGCACCTTTAGACTAGGAGCAATCGCTGGACGTTCGCAATATCGGTGTGTAGCTCTGACGTGAAATAGCGAGGGGAAGCGATGATACGTCTGGACCTTTGAGTGTCTAAACAAGTTCAGAGCCCAAGTGTTTGTGGTTCGTTTGAGAGGTTACCAGTGGGAGATGAGGACCAGCAAGAGCTTTCAGGGCTGGCACCTTTAGACTAGGAGCAATCGCTGGATGTACGGAATATCGGTGTGGAGCTCTGACGTGAATTAGCGAGGAGAAGCAATGATACGTCTGGACCTTTGACTGTCTAAAGAAGTTCAGAGCCCAAGTGTTTGTGGTTCGTTTGAGAGGTTACAAGTGGGAGATGAGGACCAGCAAGAGCTTTCAGGGCTGGCACCTTTAGACTAGGAGCAATCGCTGGACGTTCGCAATTTCGGTGTGGAGGTCTGGCCAGATTGAGCAGGAGAGCGAGTGTATGTTGGAACTTTTAGTAGTCTAAAGAAGTTCATAGCCCAAGTGTTTGTGGTTCGTTTGAGAGGTTACCAGTGGGAGATGAGGACCAGCAAGAGCTTTCAGGGCTGGCACCTTTAGACTAGGAGCAATCGCTGGACGTTCGCAATTTCAGATTTGAGCTCTGAAGAGAATTAGTGAGGGGAAGCGATGATACGTCTGGCCCTTTGAGTGTCTAAAGAAGTTCAGAGCCCAAGTGTTTGTGGTTCGTTTGAGAGGTTACCAGTGGGAGATGAGGACCAGCAAGAGCTTTCAGGGCTGGCACCTTCAGTCTAGCAGCAATCGGTGGACGTTCGCAATTTCAGTGTTGAGCTCTGACGTGAATTAGCGAGGGCAAGCGATGATACGTCTGGCCCTTTGAGTGTCTAAAGAAATTCAGGGCCAAGTGCTTGTGCTTCATTTGAGAGGCTACCAGTGGGAGATGAGGACCAGCAAGAGCTTTGAGGGCTGGCACCTTTAGACTAGGAGCAATTGCTGGACGTTCGCAATTTCGGTGTGGAGCTCTGGCCAGGTAGAGCAGGAGAGTGAGTGTATGTTGGAACTTTAGTAGTCTAAGCAAGTTCAGAGCCCAAGTGTTGGTGGTTCGTTTGAGAGGTTACCAGTGGGAGATGAGGACCAGCAAGAGCTTTTAGGGCTGGCACCTTTAGACTAGGAGCAATCACTGGACGTTCGCAATTTCAGATTTGAGCTCTGACGTGAATTAGCGAGGGGAAGCGATGATACGTCTGGCCCTTTGAGTGTCTAAAGAAGTTCAGAGCCCAAGTGTTTGTGGTTCGTTTGAGAGGTTACCAGTGGGAGATGAGGACCAGCAAGAGCTTTCAGGGCTGGCACCTTTAGACTAGGAGCAATCGCTGGACGTTCCAAATTCAGATTTGAGCTCTGAGGTGAATTAGCGAGGGGAAGCGATGATACGTCTGGAACTTTGAGTTTCTAAAGAAGTTCAGAGCCCAAGTGTTAGTGGTTCGTTTGAGAGGTTACCAGTGGGAGATGAGGACCAGCAAGAGCTTTCAGGGCTGGCACCTTTAGACTAGGAGCAATTGCTGGACGTTCGCAATTTTGGTATGGAGGTCTGGCCAGATTGAGCAGGAGAGTGAGTGTATGTTGGAACCTTTAGCAGTCTAAACAAGTTCAGAGCCCAAGAGTTTGTGGTTCGTTTGAGAGGTTACCAGTGGGTGATGAGGACCAGCAAGAGCTTTCAGGGCTGGCACTTCTAGACTAGGAGCAATCGCTGGACGTTCGCAATTTCAGATTTGAGCTCTGAAGAGAATTAGCGAGGGGAAGCGATGATACGTCTGGACCTTTGAGTGTCTAAAGAAGTTCAGAGCCCAAGTGTTTGTGGCTCGTTTGAGAGGTTAACAGTGGGTGAAGAGGACCAGCAACAGCTTTCGGGGCTGGCACCTTTAGACTAGGAGCAATCGCTGGACGTTCGCAATATCAGATTTGAGCTCTGACGTGAATTAGCGAGGGGAAGCAATGATACGTCTGGACCTTTGAGCATCTAAAGAAGTTCAGAGCCTAAGTGTTTGTGGTTCGTTTGAGAGGTTACCAGTGGGAGATGAGGACCAGCAAGAGCTTTCAGGGCTGGCACCTTCAGTCTAGCAGCAATCGGTGGACGTTCGCAATTTCAGTGTTGAGCTCTGACGTGAATTAGCGAGGGGAAGCGATGATACGTCTGGCCCTTTGAGTGTCTAAAGAAGTTCAGGGCCAAGTGTTTGTGGTTCGTTTGAGAGGTTTCCAGTGGGAGATGAGCACCAGCAAGAGCTTTCAGGGCTGGCACCTTTAGACTAGGAGCAATCTCTGGACGTTCGCAATTTCGGTGTGGAGCTCAGGCCAGGTAGAGCAGTAGAGTGAGTGTATGTTGGAACTTTAGTAGTCTAAGCAAGTTCAGAGCCCAAGTGTTTGTGGTTCGTTTGAGAGGTTACCAGTGGGAGATGAGGACCATCAAGAGCTTTCAGGGCTGGCACCTTTAGACTAGGAGCAATCGCTGGACGTTCGCAATTTCAGTGTTGAGCTCTGACGTGAATTAGCGAGGGGAAGCGATGATACGTCTGGACCTTTGAGTGTCTAAAGAAGTTCAGAGCCCAAGTGTTTGTGGTTCGTTTGAGAGGTTACCAGTGGGAGATGAGGACCAGCAAGAGCTTTCAGGGCTGGCACCTTTAGACTAGGAGCAATCGCTGGACGTTCGCAATTTCGGTGTGGAGTCCTGGCCAGATTGAGCAGGAGAGCGAGTGTATGTTGTAACTTTTAGTAGTCTAAAGAAGTTCAGAGCCCAAGTGTTTGTGGTTCGTTTGAAAGGTTACCAGTGGGAGATGAGGACCAGCAAGAGCTTTCAGGGCTGGCACCTTTAGACTAGGAGCAATCGCTGGACGTTCGTAATTTCGGTGTGGAGCTCTGGCCTGATTGAGCAGGAGAGCGAGTGTATGTTGGAACCTTTAGTAGTCTAAAGAAGTTCAGATCCCAAGTGTTTGTGGTTCGTTTGAGAGTTTACCAGTGGGAGATTAGGACCAGCAAGAGATTTCAGGGCTGGCACCTTTAGACTAGGAGCAATCGGTGGACGTTCCAAAATCAGTGTTGAGCTCTGACGTAAATTAGCGAGGGGAAGCGATGATACGTCTGGACCTTTGAGTGTCTAAAGAAGTTCAGAGCCCAAGTGTTTGTGGCTCGTTTGAGAGGTTACCAGTGGGAGATGAGGACCAGCAAGAGCTTTCAGGGCTGGCACCTTTAGACTAGGAGCAATCGCTGGACGTTCGCAATTCCGCTTTCGAGATCTGGCCAGATTGAGCAGGAGAGTGAGTGTATGTTGGAACCTTTAGTAGCCTAAACAAGTTCAGAGCCCAAGTGGTTGTGGTTCGTTTGAGAGGTTACCAGTGCGAGATGAGGACCAGCAAGAGCTTTGAGGGCTGGCACCTTTAGACTAGGAGCAATCGCTGGACGTTCACAATTTCAGTGTGGAGTCCAGGCCAGATTGAGCAGGAGAGCGAGTGTATGTTGGAACCTTTAGTAGTCTAAACAAGTTCAGAGCCCAAGTGTTTGTGGTTCGTTTGAGAGGTTACCAGTGGGAGATGAGGACCAGCAAGAGCTTTCAGGGCTGGCACCTTTAGACTAGGAGCAATTGCTGGACGTTCGCAATTTCAAATTTGAGCTCTGACGTGAATTAGCGAGGGGAAGCGATGATATGTCTGAACCTTTGAGTGTCTAAAGAAGTTAAGAGCCCAAGTGTTTGTGGTTCGTTTGAGAGGTTACCAGTGAGAGATGAGGACCAGCAAGAGCTTTCAGGGCTGGCACCTTTAGACTAGGAGCAATCGCTGGACGTTCGAATATCGGTGTGGAGATCTGGCCAGATTGAGCAGGAGAGCGAGTGTATGTTGGAACCTTTAGCAGTCTAAACAAGTTCAGAGCCCAAGTGTTTGTGGTTCGTTTGAGAGGTTACCAGTGGGAGATGAGGACCAGCAAGAGCTTTCAGGGCTGGCACCTTTAGACTAGGAGCAATCGCTGGACGTTCGCAATTTCAGTGTTGACCTCTGACGTGAATTATCGAGGGGAAGCGATGATACGTCTGGCCCTTTGAGTGTCTAAAGAAGTTCAGAGCCCAAGTGTTTGTGGTTCGTTTGAGAGGTTACCAGTGGGTGATGAGGACCAGCAACAGCTTTCAGGGCTGGCACCTTTAGAGTAGGAGCAATCGCTGGACGTTCGCAATTTCAGATTTGAGCTCTGACGTGAATTAGCGAGGGGAAGCAATGATAGGTCTGGACCTTTAGCAGTCTAAACAAGTTCAGAGCCCATGTGTTTGTGGTTCGTTTGAGAGGATACCAGTGGGAGATGAGGACCAGCAAGAGCTTTGAGGGTTGGCACCTTTAGACTAGGAGCAATCGCTGGACGTTCGCAATTCCGCTTTTGAGATCTGGCCAGATTGAGCAGGAGAGTGAGTGTATGTTGGAACCTTTAGTAGCCTAAACAAGTTCAGAGCCCAAGTGTTTGTGGTTCGTTTGAGAGGTTACCAGTGGGAGATGAGGACCAGCAAGAGCTTTCCGGGCTGGCACCTTTAGACTAGGAGCAATCGCTGGACGTTCACAATTTCAGTGTGGAGTCCAGGCCAGATTGAGCAGGAGAGCGAGTGTATGTTGGAACCTTTAGTAGTCTAAACAAGTTCAGAGCCGAAGTGTTTGTGGTTCCTTTGAGAGGTTACCAGTGGGAGATGAGGACCAGCAAGAGCTTTCAGGGCTGGCACCTTTAGACTAGGAGCAATCGCTGGACGTTCGAATATCGGTGTGGAGGTCTGGCCAGATTGAGCAGGAGAGCGAATGTATGTTGGAACCTTTAGCAGTCTAAAGAAGTTCAGAGCCCAAGTGTTTGTGGTTCGTTTGAGAGGTTACCAGTGGGAGATGAGGACCAGCAAGAGCTTTCAGGGCTGGCACCTTTAGACTAGGAGCAATCGCTGGACGTTCACAATTTCAGTGTGGAGTCCAGGCCAGATTGAGCAGGAGAGCGAGTGTATGTTGGAACCTTTAGTAGTCTAAACAAGTTCAGAGCCCAAGTGTTTGTGGTTCGTTTGAGAGGTTACCAGTGGGAGATGAGGACCAGCAAGAGCTTTCAGGGATGGCACCTTTAGACTAGGAGCAATCGCTGGACGTTCGCAATTTCAGATTTGAGCTCTGACGTGAATTAGCGAGGGGAAGCAATGATACGTCTGGACCTTTGAGCATCTAAAGAAGTTCAGAGCCTAAGTGTTTGTGGTTCGTTTGAGAGGTTACCAGTGGGAGATGAGGACCAGCAAGAGCTTTGAGGGTTGGCACCTTTAGACTAGGAGCCATCGCTGGACGTTCGCAATTCCGCTTTTGAGATCTGGCCAGATTGAGCAGGAGAGTGAGTGTATGTTGGAACCTTTAGTAGCCTAAACAAGTTCAGAGCCCACGTGTTTGTGGTTCGTTTGAGAGGTTACCAGTGAGAGACGAGGACCAGCAAGAGCTTTCAGGGCTGGCACCTTTAGACTAGGAGCAATCGCTGGACGTTCGCAATTTCAAATTTGAGCTCTGACATGAATTAGCGAGGGGAAGCGATGATACGTCTGGACCTTTGAGTGTCTAAAGAAGTTCAGAGCCCAAGTGTTTGTGGTTCGTTTGAGAGGTTACCAGTGGGAGATGAGGACCAGCAACACATTTAAGGGCTGGCACCTTTAGACTAGGAGCAATCGCTGGACGTTCGAATATCGGTGTGGAGGTCTGGCCAGATTGAGCAGGAGAGCGAGTGTATGTTGGAACCTTTAGCAGTCTAAACAAGTTCAGAGCCCATGTGTTTGTGGTTCATTTGAGAGGTTACCAGTGGGAGATGAGGACCAGCAAGAGCTTTCAGGGCTGGCACCTTTAGACTAGGAGCAATGGCTGGACGTTCACAATTTCAGTGTGGAGTCCAGGCCAGATTGAGCAGGAGAGCGAGTGTATGTTGGAACCTTTAGTAGTCTAAACAAGTTCAGAGCCCAAGTGTTTGTGGTTCGTTTGAGAGGTTACCAGTGGGAGATGAGGACCAGCAAGAGCTTTCAGGGCTGGCACCTTTAGACTAGGAGCAATCGCTGAACGTTCGCAGTTTCAGATTTGAGCTCTGACGTGAATTAGCGAGGGGAAGCGATGATACGTCTGGACCTTTGAGTGTCTAAAGAAGTTCAGAGCCCAAGTGTTTGTGGTTCGTTTGAGAGGTTACCAGTGGGAGATGAGGACCAGCAAGAGCTTTCAGGGCTGGCACCTTTAGACTAGGAGCAATCGCTGGACGTTCCAAATACAGTGTTGAGCTCTGACTTGAATTAGCGAGGGGAAGCGATGATACGTCTGGACCTTTGAGTGTCTAAAGAAGTTCAGAGCCCAAGTGTTTGTGGTTCGTTTGAGAGGTTACCAGTGGGTGATGAGGACCAGCAAGAGCTTTCAGGGCTGGCACCTTTAGAGTAGGAGCAATCGCTGGACGTTCGCAATTCCGCTTTTGAGATCTGGCCAGATTGAGCAGGAGAGTGAGTGTATGTTGGAACCTTTAGTAGTCTAAACAAGTTCAGAGCCCAAGTGTTTGTGGTTCTTTTGAGAGGTTACCAGTGAGAGATGAGGACCAGCAAGAGCTTTCAGGGCTGGCACCTTTAGACTAGGAGCAATCGCTGGACGTTCACAATTTCAGTGTGGAGTCCAGGCCAGATTGAGCAGGAGAGCGAGTGTATGTTGGAACCTTTAGTAGTCTAAAGAAGTTCAGAGCCGAAGTGTTTGTGGTCGGTTGAGAGGTTACCAGTGGGAGATGAGGACCAGCAAGAGCTTTGAGGGTTGGCACCTTTAGACTAGGAGCAATCGCTGGACGTTCGAATATCGGTGTGGAGGTCTGGCCAGATTGAGCAGGAGAGCGAGTGTATTTTGGAACCTTTAGCAGTCTAAACAAGTTCAGAGCCCAAGTGTTTGTGGTTCGTTTGAGAGGTTACCAGTGGGAGATGAGGACCAGCAAGAGCTTTCAGGGCTGGCACCTTTAGACTAGGAGCAATCGCTGGACGTTCACAATTTCGGTGTGGAGGTCTGGCCAGATTGAGCAGGAGAGCGAGTGTATGTTGGAACCTTTAGTAGTCTAAACAAGTTCAGAGCCCAAGTGTTTGTGGTTCGTTTGAGAGGTTACCAGTGGGAGATGAGGACCAGCAAGAGCTTTCAGGGCTGGCACCTTTAGACTAGGAGCAATCGCTGGACTTCCGAATTTCACGGTTTCACTCTGACTTAAATTAGCGAGGGGAAGCGATGATACGTCTGGCCCTTTGAGTGTCTAAAGAAGTTCAGAGCCCAAGTGTTTGTGGTTCGTTTGAGAGGTTACCAGTGGGTGATGAGGACCAGCAACAGCTTTCAGGGCTGGCACCTTTAGAGTAGGAGCAATCGCTGGACGTTCGCAATTTCAGATTTGAGCTCTGACGTGAATTAGCGAGGGGAAGCGATGATACGTCTGGACCTTTGAGCATCTAAAGAAGTTCAGAGCCCAAGTGTTTGTGGTTCGTTTGAGAGGTTACCAGTGGGAGATGAGGACCAGCAAGAGCTTTGAGGGTTGGCACCTTTAGACTAGGAGCAATCGCTGGACGTTCGCAATTCCGCTTTTGAGATCTGGCCACATTGAGCAGGAGAGCGAGTGTATGTTGGAACCTTTAGTAGCCTAAACAAGTTCAGAGCCCAAGTGTTTGTGGTTCGTTTGAGAGGTTACCATTGAGAGATGAGGACCAGCAAGAGCTTTCAGGGCTGGCACCTTTAGACTAGGAGCAATCGTTGGACGTTCACAATTTCAGTGTGGAGTCCAGGCCAGATTGAGCAGGAGAGCGAGTGTATGTTGGAACCTTTAGTAGTCTAAACAAGTTCAGAGCCCAAGTGTTTGTGGTTCGTTTGAGAGGTTACCAGTGGGAGATGAGGACCAGCAAGAGCTTTCAGGGATGGCACCTTTAGACTAGGAGCAATCGCTGGACGTTCGCAATTTCAAATTTCAGCTCTGACGTGAATTAGCGAGGGGAAGCGATGATACGTCTGGACCTTTGAGTGTCTAAAGAAGTTCAGAGCCCAAGTGTTTGTGGGTCGTTTGAGAGGTTACCAGTGGGAGATGAGGACCAGCAACACATTTAAGGGCTGGCACCTTTAGACTAGGAGCAATCGCTGGACGTTCGAATATCGGTGTAGAGGTCTGGCCAGATTGAGCAGGAGAGCGAGTGTATGTTGGAACCTTTAGCAGTCTAAACAAGTTCAGAGCCCATGTGTTTGTGGTTCGTTTGAGAGGTTACCAGTGGGAGATGAGGACCAGCAAGAGCTTTCAGGGCTGGCACCTTTAGACTAGGAGCAATCGCTGGACGTTCGCAATTTCAGTGTTGAGCTGTGACGTGAATTAGCGAGGGGAAGCGATGATACGTCTGGACCTTTGAGTGTCTAAAGAAGTTCAGAGCCCAAGTGTTTGTGGTTCGTTTGAGAGGTTACCAGTGGGAGATGAGGACCAGCAAGAGCTTTCAGGGCTGGCACCTTTAGACTAGGAGCAATCGCTGGACGTTCGAATATCGGTGTGGAGGTCTGGCCAGATTGAGCAGGAGAGCGAGTGTATGTTGGAACCTTTAGCAGTCTAAACAAGTTCAGAGCCCAAGTGTTTGTGGTTCGTTTGAGAGGTTACCAGTGGGAGATGAGGACCAGCAAGAGCTTTCAGGGCTGGCACCTTTAGACTAGGAGCAATCGCTGGACGTTCGCAATTTCAGTGTTGACCTCTGACGTGAATTAGCGATGGGAAGCGATGATACGTCTGGACCTTTGAGTGTCTACAGAAGTTCAGAGCCCAAGTGTTTGTGGTTCGTTTGAGAGGTTACCAGTGGGAGATGAGGACCAGCAAGAGCTTTCGGGCTGGCACCTTTAGACTAGGAGCAATCGCTGGACGTTCCAAATTCAGTGTTGAGCTCTGACTTGAATTAGCGAGGGGAAGCGATGATACGTCTGGACCTTTGAGTGTCTAAAGAAGTTCAGAGCCCAAGTGTTTGTGGTTCGTTTGAGAGGTTACCAGTGGGAGATGAGGACCAGCAAGAGCTTTCAGGGCTGGCACCTTTAGACTAGGAGCAATCGCTGGACGTTCCAAATTCAGTGTTGAGCTCTGAGGTGAATTAGCGAGGGGAAGCGATCATACGTCTGGCCTTTTGAGTGTCTAAAGAAGTTCAGAGCCCAAGTGGTTGTGGTTCGTTTGAGAGGTTACCAGTGGGAGATGAGGACCAGCAAGAGCTTTCAGGGCTGGCACCTTTAGACTAGGAGCAATCGCTGGACGTTCGCAATTTCGGTGTGGAGCTCTGGCCAGATTGAGCAGGAGAGCGAGTGTATGTTGGAACCTTTAGTAGTCTAAAAAACTTCAGAGCCCAAGTGTTTGTGGCTCGTTTGAGAGGTTACCAGTGGGAGATGAGGACCAGCAAGAGCTTTCAGGGCTGGCACCTTTAGACTAGGAGCAATCGCTGGACGTTCGCAATTCCGCTTTTGAGATCTGGCCACATTGAGCAGGAGAGCGAGTGTATGTTGGAACCTTTAGTAGCCTAAACAAGTTCAGAGCCCAAGTGTTTGTGGTTCGTTTGAGAGGTTACCAGTGGGAGATGAGGACCAGCAAGAGCTTTCAGGGCTGGCACCTTTAGACTAGGAGCAATCGCTGGACGTTCGCAATTTCAGATTTGAGCTCTGACGTGAATTAGCGAGGGGAAGCAATGATACGTCTGGACCTTTGAGTGTCTAAAGAAGTCCAGAGCCCAAGTGGTTGTGGTTCGTTTGAGAGGTTACCAGTGGGAGATGAGGACCAGCAAGAGCTTTCAGGGCTGGCACCTTTAGACTAGGAGCAATCGCTGGACGTTCCAAATTCAGTGTTGAGCTCTGAGGTGAATTAGCGAGGGGAAGCGATCATACGTCTGGCCTTTTGAGTGTCTAAAGAAGTTCAGAGCCCAAGTGGTTGTGGTTCGTTTGAGAGGTTACCAGTGGGAGATGAGGACCAGCAAGAGCTTTCAGGGCTGGCACCTTTAGACTAGGAGCAATCGCTGGACGTTCGCAATTTCGGTGTGGAGCTCTGGCCAGATTGAGCAGGAGAGCGAGTGTATGTTGGAACCTTTAGTAGTCTAAAAAACTTCAGAGCCCAAGTGTTTGTGGCTCGTTTGAGAGGTTACCAGTGGGAGATGAGGACCAGCAAGAGCTTTCAGGGCTGGCACCTTTAGACTAGGAGCAATCGCTGGACGTTCGCAATTCCGCTTTTGAGATCTGGCCACATTGAGCAGGAGAGCGAGTGTATGTTGGAACCTTTAGTAGCCTAAACAAGTTCAGAGCCCAAGTGTTTGTGGTTCGTTTGAGAGGTTACCAGTGAGAGATGAGGACCAGCAAGAGCTTTCAGGGCTGGCACCTTTAGACTAGGAGCAATCGCTGGACGTTCCAAATTTCAGTGTGGCGTCCAGGCCAGATTGAGCAGGAGAGCGAGTGTATGTTGGAACCTTTAGTAGTCTAAACAAGTTCAGAGCCGAAGTGTTTGTGGTTCGTTTGAGAGGTTACCAGTGGGAGATGAGGACCAGCAAGAGCTTTCAGGGCTGGCACCTTTAGACTAGGAGCAATCGCTGGACGTTCGCAATTTCAAATTTGAGCTCTGACGTAAATTAGCGAGGGGAAGCGATGATACGTCTGGACCTTTGAGTGACTAAAGAAGTTCAGAGCCCAAGTGTTTGTGGTTCGTTTGAGAGGTTACCAGTCGTAGATGAGGACCAGCAACACATTTAAGGGCTGGCACCTTTAGACTAGGAGCAATCGCTGGACGTTGGAATATCGGTGTGGAGGTCTGGCCAGATTGAGCAGGAGAGCGAGTGTATGTTGGAACCTTTAGCAGTCTAAAGAAGTTCAGAGCCCAAGTGTTTGTGGTTCGTTTGAGAGGTTACCAGTGGGAGATGAGGACCAGCAAGAGCTTTCAGGGCTGGCACCTTTAGACTAGGAGCAATCGCTGGACGTTCGCAATTTCGGTGTGGATGTCTGCCCAGATTGAGCAGGAGAGCGAGTGTATGTTGGAACCTTTAGTAGTCTAAACAAGTTCAGAGCCCAAGTGTTTGTGGTTCGTTTGAGAGGTTACCAGTGGGAGATGAGGACCAGCAAGAGCTTTCAGGGCTGGCACCTTTAGACTAGGAGCAATCGCTGGACTTCCGAATTTCACGGTTTCACTCTGACTTGAATTAGCGAGGGGAAGCGATGATACGTCTGGACCTTTGAGTGTCTAAAGAAGTTCAGAGCCCAAGTGTTTGTGGTTCGTTTGAGAGGTTACCAGTGGGTGATGAGGAGCAGCAACAGCTTTCAGGGCTGGCACCTTTAGAGTAGGAGCAATCGCTGGACGTTCGCAATTTCAGATTTGAGCTCTGACGTGAATTAGCGAGGGGAAGCGATGATACGTCTGGACCTTTGAGCATCTAAAGAAGTGCAGAGCCCAAGTGTTTGTGGTTCGTTTGAGAGGTTACCAGTGGGAGATGAGGACCAGCAAGAGCTTTCAGGGCTGGCACCTTTAGACTAGGAGCAATCGCTGGACGTTCGCAATTCCGCTTTTGAGATCTGGCCAGATTGAGCAGGAGAGTGAGTGTATGTTGGAACCTTTAGTAGTCTAAACAAGTTCAGATCCGAAGTGTTTGTGGTTCGTTTGAGAGGTTACCAGTGGGAGATGAGGACCAGCAAGAGCTTTCAGGGCTGGCACCTTTAGACTAGGAGCAATCGCTGGACGTTCGCAATTTCAAATTTGAGCTCTGAAGTGAATTAGCGAGGGGAAGCGATGATATGTCTGGACCTTTGAGTGTCTAAAGAAGTTCAGAGCCCAAGTGTTTGTGGTTCGTTTGAGAGGTTACCAGTGGGAGATGAGGACCAGCAACACATTTAAGGGCTGGCACCTTTAGACTAGGAGCAATCGCTGGACGTTCGAATATCGGTGTGGAGGTCTGGCCAGATTGAGCAGGAGAGCGAGTGTATGTTGGAACCTTTAGCAGTCTAAACAAGTTCAGAGCCCAAGTAGTTGTGGTTCGTTTGAGAGGTTACCAGTGGGAGATGAGGACCAGCAAGAGCTTTCAGGGCTGGCACCTTTAGACTAGGAGCAATCTCTGGACGTTCGCAATTTCAGTGTTGAGCTCTGACGTGAATTAGCGAGGGGAAGCGATGATACGTCTGGCCCTTTGAGTGTCTAAAGAAGTTCAGAGCCCAAGTGTTTGTGGCTCGTTTGAGAGGTTACCAGTGGGAGATGAGGACCAGCAAGAGCTTTCAGGGCTGGCACCTTTAGACTAGGAGCAATCGCTGGACGTTCGCAATTTCAGATTTGAGCTCTGACGTGAATTAGCGAGGGGAAGCGATGATACGTCTGGACCTTTGAGTGTCTAAAGAAGTTCAGAGCCCAAGTGTTTGTGGTTCGTTTGAGAGGTTACCAGTGGGAG
This sequence comes from Gavia stellata, assembly GCF_030936135.1. Classification (NCBI taxonomy): domain Eukaryota; kingdom Metazoa; phylum Chordata; class Aves; order Gaviiformes; family Gaviidae; genus Gavia; species Gavia stellata. The sequence goes on along the minus strand of NW_026776314.1, from coordinate 46,376 downwards.
ATGAGGACCAGCAAGAGCTTTCAGGGCTGGCACCTTTAGACTAGGAGCAATCGCTGGACGTTCCAAATTCAGTGTGGAGCTCTGACTTGAATTAGCGAGGGGAAGCGATGATACGTCTGGACTTTTGAGTGTCTAAAGAAGTTCAGAGCCCAAGTGTTTGTGGTTCGTTTGAGAGGTTACCAGTGGGAGATGAGGAGCAGCAAGAGCTTTCAGGGCTGGCACCTTTAGACTAGGAGCAATCGCTGGACGTTCGCAATTTCTGTGTGGAGCTCTGGCCAGATTGAGCAGGAGAGCGAGTGTATGTTGGAACCTTTAGTAGTCTAAAAAAGTTCAGAGCCCAAGTGTTTGTGGCTCGTTTGAGAGGTTACCAGTGGGAGATGAGGACCAGCAAGAGCTTTCAGGGCTGGCACCTTTAGACTAGGAGCAATCGCTGGACGTTCGCAATTTCAGATTTGAGCTCTGACGTGAATTAGCGAGGGGAAGCGATGATACGTCTGGACCTTTGAGTGTCTAAAGAAGTTCAGAGCCCAAGTGTTTGTGGTTCGTTTGAGAGGTTACCAGTGGGTGATGAGGACCAGCAAGAGCTTTCAGGGCTGGCACCTTTAGACAAGGAGCAATCGCTGGAGGTTCGCAATTCCGCTTTTGAGATCTGGCCACATTGAGCAGGAGAGCGAGTGTATGTTGGAACCTTTAGTAGCCTAAACAAGTTCAGAGCCCAAGTGTTTGTGGTTCGTTTGAGAGGTTACCAGTGAGAGATGAGGACCAGCAAGAGCTTTCAGGGCTGGCACCTTTAGACTAGGAGCAATCGCTGGACGTTCACAATTTCAGTGTGGAGTCCAGGCCAGATTGAGCAGGAGAGCGAGTGTATGTTGGAACCTTTAGTAGTCTAAACAAGTTCAGAGCCGAAGTGTTTGTGGTTCGTTTGAGAGGTTACCAGTGGGAGAAGAGGACCAGCAAGAGCTTTCAGGGCTGGCACCTTTAGACTAGGAGCAATCGCTGGACGTTCGCAATTTCTGTGTGGAGCTCTGGCCAGATTGAGCAGGAGAGCGAGTGTATGTTGGAACCTTTAGTAGTCTAAAAAAGTTCAGAGCCCAAGTGTTTGTGGCTCGTTTGAGAGGTTACCAGTGGGAGATGAGGACCAGCAAGAGCTTTCAGGGCTGGCACCTTTAGACTAGGAGCAATCGCTGGACGTTCGCAATTTCAGATTTGAGCTCTGACGTGAATTAGCGAGGGGAAGCGATGATACGTCTGGACCTTTGAGTGTCTAAAGAAGTTCAGAGCCCAAGTGTTTGTGGTTCGTTTGAGAGGTTACCAGTGGGTGATGAGGACCAGCAAGAGCTTTCAGGGCTGGCACCTTTAGAGTAGGAGCAATCGCTGGACGTTCGCAATTCCGCTTTTGAGATCTGGCCACATTGAGCAGGAGAGCGAGTGTATGTTGGAACCTTTAGTAGCCTAAACAAGTTCAGAGCCCAAGTGTTTGTGGTTCGTTTGAGAGGTTACCAGTGAGAGATGAGGACCAGCAAGAGCTTTCAGGGCTGGCACCTTTAGACTAGGAGCAATCGCTGGACGTTCACAATTTCAGTGTGGAGTCCAGGCCAGATTGAGCAGGAGAGCGAGTGTATGTTGGAACCTTTAGTAGTCTAAACAAGTTCAGAGCCGAAGTGTTTGTGGTTCGTTTGAGAGGTTACCAGTGGGAGAAGAGGACCAGCAAGAGCTTTCAGGGCTGGCACCTTTAGACTAGGAGCAATCGCTGGACGTTCGCAATTTCTGTGTGGAGGTCTGGCCAGATTGAGCAGGAGAGCGAGTGTATGTTGGAACCTTTAGTAGTCTAAACAAGTTCAGAGCCCAAGTTTTTCTGGCTCGTTTGAGAGGTTACCAGTGGGAGATGAGGACCAGCAAGAGCTTTCAGGGCTGGCACCTTTAGAGTAGGAGCAATAGCTGGACGTTCGCAATTTCAGTGTTGAGCTCTGACGTGAATTAGCGAGGGGAAGCGATGATACGTCTGGACCTTTGAGTGTCTAAAGAAGTTCAGAGCCCAAGTGGTTGTGGTTCGTTTGAGAGGTTACCAGTGGGTGATGAGGACCAGCAAGAGCTTTCAGGGCTGGCACCTTTATACTAGGAGCAATCGCTGGACGTTCGCAATTCCGCTTTTGAGATCTGGCCACATTGAGCAGGAGAGCGAGTGTATGTTGGAACCTTTAGCAGTCTAAAGAAGTTCAGAGCCCAAGTGATTGTGGTTCGTTTGAGAGGTTACCAGTGGGAGATGAGGACCAGCAAGAGCTTTCAGGGCTGGCACCTTTAGACTAGGAGCAATCGCTGGACGTTCGCAATTTCGGTGTGGATGTCTGCCCAGATTGAGCAGGAGAGCGAGTGTATGTTGGAACCTTTAGTAGTCTAAACAAGTTTAGAGCCCAAGTGTTTGTGGTTCGTTTGAGAGGTTACCAGTGGGAGATGAGGACCAGCAAGAGCTTTCAGGGCTGGCACCTTTAGACTAGGAGCAATCGCTGGACGTTTGAATTTCACGGTTTCACTCTGACTTGAATTAGCGAGGGGAAGCGATGATACGTCTGGACCTTTGAGTGTCTAAAGAAGTTCAGAGCCCAAGTGTTTGTGGTTCGTTTGAGAGGTTACCAGTGGGTGATGAGGACCAGCAAGAGCTTTCAGGGCTGGCACCTTTAGACTAGGAGCAATCGCTGGACGTTCGCAATTTCAGATTTGAGCTCTGACGTGAATTAGCGAGGGGAAGCGATGATACGTCTGGACCTTTGAGCACCTAAAGAAGTTCAGAGCCCAAGTGTTTGTGGTTCGTTTGAGAGGTTACCAGTGGGAGATGAGGACCAGCAAGAGCTTTGAGGGTTGGCACCTTTAGACTAGGAGCAATCGCTGGACGTTCGCAATTCCGCTTTTGAGATCTGGCCACATTGAGCAGGAGAGCGAGTGTATGTTGGAACCTTTAGTAGCCTAAACAAGTTCAGAGCCCAAGTGTTTGTGGTTCGTTTGAGAGGTTACCCGTGAGAGATGAGGACCAGCAAGAGCTTTCAGGGCTGGCACCTTTAGACTAGGAGCAATCGCTGGACGTTCACAATTTCAGTGTGGAGTCCAGGCCAGATTGAGCAGGAGAGCGAGTGTATGTTGGAACCTTTAGTAGTCTAAACAAGTTCAGATCCGAAGTGTTTGTGGTTCGTTTGAGAGGTTACCAGTGGGAGATGAGGACCAGCAAGAGCTTTCAGGGCTGGCACCTTTAGACTAGGAGCCATCGCTGGACGTTCGCAATTTCAAATTTGAGCTCTGACGTGAATTAGCGAGGGGAAGCGATGATACGTCTGGACCTTTGAGTGTCTAAAGAAGTTCAGAGCCCAAGTGTTTGTGGTTCGTTTGAGAGGTTACCTAGAGGTTACCAGTGGAGATGAGGACCAGCAACACATTTAAGGGCTGGCGCCTTTAGACTAGGAGCAATCGCTGGACGTCTGAATATCGGTGTGGAGGTCTGGCCAGATTGATCAGGAGAGCGAGTGTATGTTGAAACCTTTAGCAGTCTAAAGAAGTTCAGAGCCCAAGTGTTTGTGTTCGTTTGAGAGGTTACCAGTGGGAGATGAGGACCAGCAAGAGCTTTCAGGGCTGGCACCTTTAGACTAGGAGCAATCGCTGGACGTTCGCAATTTCGGTGTGGATGTCTGCCCAGATTGAGCAGGAGAGCGAGTGTATGTTGGAACCTTTAGTAGTCTAAACAAGTTCAGAGCCCAAGTGTTTGTGGTTCGTTTGAGAGGTTACCAGTGGGAGATGAAGACCAGCAAGAGCTTTCAGGGCTGGCACCTTTAGACTAGGAGCAATCGCTGGACTTCCGAATTCACGGTTTCACTCTGACTTGAATTAGCGAGGAGAAGCGATGATACGTCTGGACCTTTGAGTGTCTAACAAGTTCAGAGCCCAAGTGTTTGTGGTTCGTTTGAGAGGTTACCAGTGGGAGATGAGGACCAGCAAGAGCTTTCAGGGCTGGCAGCTTTAGAGTAGGAGCAATCGCTGGACGTTCGCAATTTCAGTGTTGAGCTCTGACGTGAATTAGCGAGGGAAGCGATGATACGTCTGGCCCTTTGAGTGTCTAAAGAAGTTCAGAGCCCAAGTGTTTGTGGCTCGTTTGAGAGGTTACCAGTGGGAGATGAGGACCAGCAAGAGCTTTCAGGGCTGGCACCTTTAGACTAGGAGCAATCGCTGGACGTTCGCAATTTCAGATTTGAGCTCTGACGTGAATTAGCGAGGGGAAGCGATGATACGTCTGGACCTTTGAGTGTCTAAAGAAGTTCAGAGCCCAAGTGTTTGTGGTTCGTTTGAGAGGTTACCAGTGGAGATGAGACCAGCAAGAGCTTTCAGGGCTGGCACCTTTAGACTAGGAGCAATCGCTGGACGTTCCAAATTCAGTGTGGAGCTCTGACTTGAATTAGCGAGGGAAGCGATGATACGTCTGGACTTTTGAGTGTCTAAAGAAGTTCAGAGCCCAAGTGTTTGTGGTTCGTTTGAGAGGTTACCAGTGGGAGATGAGGAGCAGCAAGAGCTTTCAGGGCTGGCACCTTTAGACTAGGAGCAATCGCTGGACGTTCGCAATTTCTGTGTGGAGCTCTGGCCAGATTGAGCAGGAGAGCGAGTGTATGTTGGAACCTTAGTAGTCTAAAAAAGTTCAGAGCCCAAGTGTTTGTGGCTCGTTTGAGAGGTTACCAGTGGGAGATGAGGACCAGCAAGAGCTTTCAGGCTGGCACCTTTAGACTAGGAGCAATCGCTGGACGTTCGCAATTTCAGATTTGAGCTCTGACGTGAATTAGCGAGGGGAAGCGATGATACGTCTGACCTTTGAGTGTCTAAAGAAGTTCAGAGCCCAAGTGTTTGTGGTTCGTTTGAGAGGTTACCAGTGGTGATGAGGACCAGCAAGAGCTTTCAGGGCTGGCACCTTTAGACAAGGAGCAATCGCTGGACGTTCGCAATTCCGCTTTGAGATCTGGCCACATTGAGCAGGAGAGCGAGTGTATGTTGGAACCTTTAGTAGCCTAAACAAGTTCAGAGCCCAAGTGTTTGTGGTTCGTTGAGAGGTTACCAGTGAGAGATGAGGACCAGCAAGAGCTTTCAGGGCTGGCACCTTTAGACTAGGAGCAATCGCTGGACGTTCACAATTTCAGTGTGGAGTCCAGGCCAGATTGAGCAGGAGAGCGAGTGTATGTTGGAACCTTTAGTAGTCTAAACAAGTTCAGAGCCGAAGTGTTTGTGGTTCGTTTGAGAGGTTACCAGTGGGAGAAGAGGACCAGCAAGAGCTTTCAGGGCTGGCACCTTTAGACTAGGAGCAATCGCTGGACGTTCGCAATTTCTGTGTGAGCTCTGGCCAGATTGAGCAGGAGAGCGAGTGTATGTTGGAACCTTTAGTAGTCTAAAAAAGTTCAGAGCCCAAGTGTTTGTGGCTCGTTTGAGAGGTTACCAGTGGGAGATGAGGACCAGCAAGAGCTTTCAGGGCTGGCACCTTTAGACTAGGAGCAATCGCTGGACGTTCGCAATTTCAGATTTGAGCTCTGACGTGAATTAGCGAGGGGAAGCGATGATACGTCTGGACCTTTGAGTGTCTAAAGAAGTTCAGAGCCCAAGTGTTTGTGGTTCGTTTGAGAGGTTACCAGTGGGTGATGAGGACCAGCAAGAGCTTTCAGGGCTGGCACCTTTAGAGTAGGAGCAATCGCTGGACGTTCGCAATTCCGCTTTTGAGATCTGGCCACATTGAGCAGGAGAGCGAGTGTATGTTGGAAACTTTAGTAGCCTAAACAAGTTCAGAGCCAAGTGTTTGTGGTTCGTTTGAGAGGTTACCAGTGAGAGATGAGGACCAGCAAGAGCTTTCAGGGCTGGCACCTTTAGACTAGGAGCAATCGCTGGACGTTCACAATTTCAGTGTGGAGTCCAGGCCAGATTGAGCAGGAGAGCGAGTGTATGTTGGAACCTTTAGTAGTCTAAACAAGTTCAGAGCCGAAGTGTTTGTGGTTCGTTTGAGAGGTTACCAGTGGGAGAAGAGGACCAGCAAGAGCTTTCAGGGCTGGCACCTTTAGAACTAGGAGCAATCGCTGGACGTTCGCAATTTCTGTGTGGAGGTCTGGCCAGATTGAGCAGGAGAGCGAGTGTATGTTGGAACCTTTAGTAGTCTAAACAAGTTCAGAGCCCAAGTGTTTGTGGCTCGTTTGAGAGGTTACCAGTGGGAGATGAGGACCAGCAAGAGCTTTCAGGGCTGGCACCTTTAGAGTAGGAGCAATAGCTGGACGTTCGCAATTTCAGTGTTGAGCTCTGACGTGAATTAGCGAGGGGAAGCGATGATACGTCTGGACCTTTGAGTGTCTAAAGAAGTTCAGAGCCCAAGTGGTTGTGGTTCGTTTGAGAGGTTACCAGTGGGTGATGAGGACCAGCAAGAGCTTTCAGGGCTGGCACCTTTATACTAGGAGCAATCGCTGGACGTTCGCAATTCCGCTTTTGAGATCTGGCCACATTGAGCAGGAGAGCGAGTGTATGTTGGAACCTTTAGCAGTCTAAAGAAGTTCAGAGCCCAAGTGATTGTGGTTCGTTTGAGAGGTTACCAGTGGGAGATGAGGACCAGCAAGAGCTTTCAGGGCTGGCACCTTTAGACTAGGAGCAATCGCTGGACGTTCGCAATTTCGGTGTGGATGTCTGCCCAGATTGAGCAGGAGAGCGAGTGTATGTTGGAACCTTTAGTAGTCTAAACAAGTTTAGAGCCCAAGTGTTTGTGGTTCGTTTGAGAGGTTACCAGTGGGAGATGAGGACCAGCAAGAGCTTTCAGGGCTGGCACCTTTAGACTAGGAGCAATCGCTGGACGTTTGAATTTCACGGTTTCACTCTGACTTGAATTAGCGAGGGGAAGCGATGATACGTCTGGACCTTTGAGTGTCTAAAGAAGTTCAGAGCCCAAGTGTTTGTGGTTCGTTTGAGAGGTTACCAGTGGGTGATGAGGACCAGCAAGAGCTTTCAGGGCTGGCACCTTTAGAGTAGGAGCAATCGCTGGACGTTCGCAATTTCAGATTTGAGCTCTGACGTGAATTAGCGAGGGGAAGCGATGATACGTCTGGACCTTTGAGCACCTAAAGAAGTTCAGAGCCCAAGTGTTTGTGGTTCGTTTGAGAGGTTACCAGTGGGAGATGAGGACCAGCAAGAGCTTTGAGGGTTGGCACCTTTAGACTAGGAGCAATCGCTGGACGTTCGCAATTCCGCTTTTGAGATCTGGCCACATTGAGCAGGAGAGCGAGTGTATGTTGGAACCTTTAGTAGCCTAAACAAGTTCAGAGCCCAAGTGTTTGTGGTTCGTTTGAGAGGTTACCCGTGAGAGATGAGGACCAGCAAGAGCTTTCAGGGCTGGCACCTTTAGACTAGGAGCAATCGCTGGACGTTCACAATTTCAGTGTGGAGTCCAGGCCAGATTGAGCAGGAGAGCGAGTGTATGTTGGAACCTTTAGTAGTCTAAACAAGTTCAGATCCGAAGTGTTTGTGGTTCGTTTGAGAGGTTACCAGTGGGAGATGAGGACCAGCAAGAGCTTTCAGGGCTGGCACCTTTAGACTAGGAGCCATCGCTGGACGTTCGCAATTTCAAATTTGAGCTCTGACGTGAATTAGCGAGGGGAAGCGATGATACGTCTGGACCTTTGAGTGTCTAAAGAAGTTCAGAGCCCAAGTGTTTGTGGTTCGTTTGAGAGGTTACCAGTGGGAGATGAGGACCAGCAACACATTTAAGGGCTGGCGCCTTTAGACTAGGAGCAATCGCTGGACGTCTGAATATCGGTGTGGAGGTCTGGCCAGATTGATCAGGAGAGCGAGTGTATGTTGAAACCTTTAGCAGTCTAAAGAAGTTCAGAGCCCAAGTGTTTGTGGTTCGTTTGAGAGGTTACCAGTGGGAGATGAGGACCAGCAAGAGCTTTCAGGGCTGGCACCTTTAGACTAGGAGCAATCGCTGGACGTTCGCAATTTCGGTGTGGATGTCTGCCCAGATTGAGCAGGAGAGCGAGTGTATGTTGGAACCTTTAGTAGTCTAAACAAGTTCAGAGCCCAAGTGTTTGTGGTTCGTTTGAGAGGTTACCAGTGGGAGATGAAGACCAGCAAGAGCTTTCAGGGCTGGCACCTTTAGACTAGGAGCAATCGCTGGACTTCCGAATTTCACGGTTTCACTCTGACTTGAATTAGCGAGGAGAAGCGATGATACGTCTGGACCTTTGAGTGTCTAAACAAGTTCAGAGCCCAAGTGTTTGTGGTTCGTTTGAGAGGTTACCAGTGGGAGATGAGGACCAGCAAGAGCTTTCAGGGCTGGCAGCTTTAGAGTAGGAGCAATCGCTGGACGTTCGCAATTTCGGTGTGAAGGTCTGGCCAGATTGAGCAGGAGAGCGAGTGTATGTTGGAACCTTTAGTACTCTAAAGAAGTTCAGAGCCCAAGTGTTTGTGGTTCGTTTGAGAGGTTACCAGTGGGAGATGAGGACCAGCAAGAGCTTTCAGGGCTGGCACCTTTAGACTAGGAGCAATCGCTGGACGTTCGCAATTCCGCTTTTGAGATCTGGCCAGATTGAGCAGGAGAGTGAGTGTATGTTGGAACCTTTAGTAGTCTAAACAAGTTCAGATCCGAAGTGTTTGTGGTTCGTTTGAGAGGTTACCAGTGGGAGATGAGGACCAGCAAGAGCTTTCAGGGCTGGCACCTTTAGACTAGGAGCAATCGCTGGACGTTCGCAATTTCAAATTTGAGCTCTGACGTGAATTAGCGAGGGGAAGCGATGATATGTCTGGACCTTTGAGTGTCTAAAGAAGTTCAGAGCCCAAGTGTTTGTGGTTCGTTTGAGAGGTTACCAGTGGGAGATGAGGACCAGCAACACATTTAAGGGCTGGCACCTTTAGACTAGGAGCAATCGCTGGACGTTCGAATATCGGTGTGGAGGTCTGGCCAGATTGAGCAGGAGAGCGAGTGTATGTTGGAACCTTTAGCAGTCTAAACAAGTTCAGAGCCCAAGTAGTTGTGGTTCGTTTGAGAGGTTACCAGTGGGAGATGAGGACCAGCAAGAGCTTTCAGGGCTGGCACCTTTAGACTAGGAGCAATCGCTGGACGTTCGCAATTTCAGTGTTGACCTCTGACGTGAATTAGCGAGGGGAAGCGATGATACGTCTGGCCCTTTGAGTGTCTAAACAAGTTCAGAGCCCAAGTGTTTGTGGCTCGTTTGAGAGGTTACCAGTGGGAGATGAGGACCAGCAAGAGCTTTCAGGGCTGGCACCTTTAGACTAGGAGCAATCGCTGGACGTTCGCAATTTCAGATTTGAGCTCTGACGTGAATTAGCGAGGGGAAGCGATGATACGTCTGGACCTTTGAGTGTCTAAAGAAGTTCAGAGCCCAAGTGTTTGTGGTTCGTTTGAGAGGTTACCAGTGGGAGATGAGGACCAGCAAGAGCTTTCAGGGCTGGCACCTTTAGACTAGGAGCAATCGCTGGACGTTCCAAATTCAGTGTGGAGCTCTGATTTGAATTAGCGAGGGGAAGCGATGATACGTCTGGACTTTTGAGTGTCTAAAGAAGTTCAGAGCCCAAGTGTTTGTGGTTCGTTTGAGAGGTTACCAGTGGGAGATGAGGACCAGCAAGAGCTTTCAGGGCTGGCACCTTTAGACTAGGAGCAATCGCTGGACGTTCGCAATTTCTGTGTGGATCTCTGGCCAGATTGAGCAGGAGAGCGAGTGTATGTTGGAACCTTTAGTAGTCTAAAAAAGTTCAGAGCCCAAGTGTTTGTGGCTCGTTTGAGAGGTTACCAGTGGGAGATGAGGACCAGCAAGAGCTTTCAGGGCTGGCACCTTTAGACTAGGAGCAATCGCTGGACGTTCGCAACTTCAGATTTGAGCTCTGACGTGAATTAGCGAGGGGAAGCCATGATACGTCTGGACCTTTGAGTGTCTAAAGAAGTTCAGAGCCCAAGTGTTTGTGGTTCGTTTGAGAGGTTACCAGTGGGTGATGAGGACCAGCAAGAGCTTTCAGGGCTGGCACCTTTATACTAGGAGCAATCGCTGGACGTTCGCAATTCCGCTTTTGAGATCTGGCCACATTGAGCAGGAGAGCGAGTGTATGTTGGAACCTTTAGTAGCCTAAACAAGTTCAGAGCCCAAGTGTTTGTGGTTCGTTTGAGAGGTTACCAGTGGGAGATGAGGACCAGCAAGAGCTTTCAGGGCTGGCACCTTTAGACTAGGAGCAATCGCTGGACGTTCACAATTTCAGTGTGGAGTCCAGGCCAGATTGAGCAGGAGAGCGAGTGTATGTTGGAACCTTTAGTAGTCTAAACTAGTTCAGAGCCGAAGTGTTTGTGGTTCGTTTGAGAGGTTACCAGTGGGAGAAGAGGACCAGCAAGAGCTTTCAGGGCTGGCACCTTTAGACTAGGAGCAATCGCTGGACGTTCGCAATTTCGGTGTGGAGCTCTGGCCAGATTGAGCAGGAGAGCGAGTGTATGTTGGAACCTTTAGTAGTCTAAAGAAGTTCAGAGCCCAAGTGTTTGTGGTTCGTTTGAGAGGTTACCAGTGGGAGATGAGGACCAGCAAGAGCTTTCAGGGCTGGCACCTTTAGACTAGGAGCAATCGGTGGACGTTCGCAATTTCAGATTTGAGCTCTGACGTGAATTAGCGAGGGGAAGCGATGATACGTCTGGACCTTTGAGTGTCTAAAGAAGTTCAGAGCCCAAGTGTTTGTGGTTCGTTTGAGAGGTTACCAGTGGGTGATGAGGACCAGCAAGAGCTTTCAGGGCTGGCACCTTTATACTAGGAGCAATCGCTGGACGTTCGCAATTCCGCTTTTGAGATCTGGCCACATTGAGCAGGAGAGCGAGTGTATGTTGGAACCTTTAGTAGCCTAAAGAAGTTCAGAGCCCAAGTGTTTGTGGTTCGTTTGAGAGGTTACCAGTGAGAGATGAGGACCAGCAAGAGCTTTCAGGGCTGGCACCTTTAGACTAGGAGCAATCGCTGGACGTTCGAATATCGGTGTGGAGGTCTGGCCAGATTGATCAGGAGAGCGAGTGTATGTTGGAACCTTTAGCAGTCTAAAGAAGTTCAGAGCCCAAGTGTTTGTGGTTCGTTTGAGAGGTTACCAGTGGGAGATGAGGACCAGGAAGAGCTTTCAGGGCTGGCACCTTTAGACTAGGAGCAATCGCTGGACGTTCGCAATTTCGGTGTGGATGTCTGCCCAGATTGAGCAGGAGAGCGAGTGTATGTTGGAACCTTTAGTAGTCTAAACAAGTTTAGAGCCCAAGTGTTTGTGGTTCGTTTGAGAGGTTACCAGTGGGAGATGAGGACCAGCAAGAGCTTTCAGGGCTGGCACCTTTAGACTAGGAGCAATCGCTGGACTTCCGAATTTCACGGTTTCACTCTGACTTGAATTAGCGAGGGGAAGCGATGATACGTCTGGACCTTTGAGTGTCTAAAGAAGTTCAGAGCCCAAGTGTTTGTGGTTCGTTTGAGAGGTTACCAGTGGGTGATGAGGACCAGCAACAGCTTTCAGGGCTGGCACCTTTAGAGTAGGAGCAATCGCTGGACGTTCGCAATTTCAGATTTGAGCTCTGACGTGAATTAGCGAGGGGAAGCGATGATACGTCTGGACCTTTGAGCACCTAAAGAAGTTCAGAGCCCAAGTGTTTGTGGTTCGTTTGAGAGGTTACCAGTGGGAGATGAGGACCAGCAAGAGCTTTGAGGGTTGGCACCTTTAGACTAGGAGCAATCGCTGGACGTTCGCAATTCCGCTTTTGAGATCTGGCCACATTGAGCAGGAGAGCGAGTGTATGTTGGAACCTTTAGTAGCCTAAACAAGTTCAGAGCCCAAGTGTTTGTGGTTCGTTTGAGAGGTTACCAGTGAGAGATGAGGACCAGCAAGAGCTTTCAGGGCTGGCACCTTTAGACTAGGAGCAATCGCTGGACGTTCACAATTTCAGTGTGGAGTCCAGGCCAGATTGAGCAGGAGAGCGAGTGTATGTTGGAACCTTTAGTAGTCTAAACAAGTTCAGATCCGAAGTGTTTGTGGTTCGTTTGAGAGGTTACCAGTGGGAGATGAGGACCAGCAAGAGCTTTCAGGGCTGGCACCTTTAGACTAGGAGCAATCGCTGGACGTTCGCAATTTCAAATTTGAGCTCTGACGTGAATTAGCGAGGGGAAGCGATGATATGTCTGGACCTTTGAGTGTCTAAAGAAGTTCAGAGCCCAAGTGTTTGTGGTTCGTTTGAGAGGTTACCAGTGGGAGATGAGGACCAGCAACACATTTAAGGGCTGGCGCCTTTAGACTAGGAGCAATCGCTGGACGTTCGAATATCGGTGTGGAGGTCTGGCCAGATTGATCAGGAGAGCGAGTGTATGTTGAAACCTTTAGCAGTCTAAAGAAGTTCAGAGCCCAAGTGTTTGTGGTTCGTTTGAGAGGTTAGCAGTGGGAGATGAGGACCAGCAAGAGCTTTCAGGGCTGGCACCTTTAGACTAGGAGCAATCGCTGGACGTTCGCAATTTCGGTGTGGATGTCTGCCCAGATTGAGCAGGAGAGCGAGTGTATGTTGGAACCTTTAGTAGTCTAAAAAAGTTCAGAGCCCAAGTGTTTGTGGCTCGTTTGAGAGGTTACCAGTGGGAGATGAGGACGAGCAAGAGCTTTCAGGGCTGGCACCTTTAGACTAGGAGCAATCGCTGGACGTTCGCAACTTCAGATTTGAGCTCTGACGTGAATTAGCGAGGGGAAGCCATGATACGTCTGGACCTTTGAGTGTCTAAAGAAGTTCAGAGCCCAAGTGTTTGTGGTTCGTTTGAGAGGTTACCAGTGGGTGATGAGGACCAGCAAGAGCTTTCAGGGCTGGCACCTTTATACTAGGAGCAATCGCTGGACGTTCGCAATTCCGCTTTTGAGATCTGGCCACATTGAGCAGGAGAGCGAGTGTATGTTGGAACCTTTAGTAGCCTAAACAAGTTCAGAGCCCAAGTGTTTGTGGTTCGTTTGAGAGGTTACCAGTGGGAGATGAGGACCAGCAAGAGCTTTCAGGGCTGGCACCTTTAGACTAGGAGCAATCGCTGGACGTTCACAATTTCAGTGTGGAGTCCAGGCCAGATTGAGCAGGAGAGCGAGTGTATGTTGGAACCTTTAGTAGTCTAAACAAGTTCAGAGCCGAAGTGTTTGTGGTTCGTTTGAGAGGTTACCAGTGGGAGAAGAGGACCAGCAAGAGCTTTCAGGGCTGGCACCTTTAGACTAGGAGCAATCGCTGGACGTTCGCAATTTCGGTGTGGAGCTCTGGCCAGATTGAGCAGGAGAGCGAGTGTATGTTGGAACCTTTAGTAGTCTAAAGAAGTTCAGAGCCCAAGTGTTTGTGGTTCGTTTGAGAGGTTACCAGTGGGAGATGAGGACCAGCAAGAGCTTTCAGGGCTGGCACCTTTAGACTAGGAGCAATCGGTGGACGTTCGCAATTTCAGATTTGAGCTCTGACGTGAATTAGCGAGGGGAAGCGATGATACGTCTGGACCTTTGAGTGTCTAAAGAAGTTCAGAGCCCAAGTGTTTGTGGTTCGTTTGAGAGGTTACCAGTGGGTGATGAGGACCAGCAAGAGCTTTCAGGGCTGGCACCTTTATACTAGGAGCAATCGCTGGACGTTCGCAATTCCGCTTTTGAGATCTGGCCACATTGAGCAGGAGAGCGAGTGTATGTTGGAACCTTTAGTAGCCTAAAGAAGTTCAGAGCCCAAGTGTTTGTGGTTCGTTTGAGAGGTTACCAGTGAGAGATGAGGACCAGCAAGAGCTTTCAGGGCTGGCACCTTTAGACTAGGAGCAATCGCTGGACGTTCGAATATCGGTGTGGAGGTCTGGCCAGATTGATCAGGAGAGCGAGTGTATGTTGGAACCTTTAGCAGTCTAAAGAAGTTCAGAGCCCAAGTGTTTGTGGTTCGTTTGAGAGGTTACCAGTGGGAGATGAGGACCAGGAAGAGCTTTCAGGGCTGGCACCTTTAGACTAGGAGCAATCGCTGGACGTTCGCAATTTCGGTGTGGATGTCTGCCCAGATTGAGCAGGAGAGCGAGTGTATGTTGGAACCTTTAGTAGTCTAAACAAGTTTAGAGCCCAAGTGTTTGTGGTTCGTTTGAGAGGTTACCAGTGGGAGATGAGGACCAGCAAGAGCTTTCAGGGCTGGCACCTTTAGACTAGGAGCAATCGCTGGACTTCCGAATTTCACGGTTTCACTCTGACTTGAATTAGCGAGGGGAAGCGATGATACGTCTGGACCTTTGAGTGTCTAAAGAAGTTCAGAGCCCAAGTGTTTGTGGTTCGTTTGAGAGGTTACCAGTGGGTGATGAGGACCAGCAACAGCTTTCAGGGCTGGCACCTTTAGAGTAGGAGCAATCGCTGGACGTTCGCAATTTCAGATTTGAGCTCTGACGTGAATTAGCGAGGGGAAGCGATGATACGTCTGGACCTTTGAGCACCTAAAGAAGTTCAGAGCCCAAGTGTTTGTGGTTCGTTTGAGAGGTTACCAGTGGGAGATGAGGACCAGCAAGAGCTTTGAGGGTTGGCACCTTTAGACTAGGAGCAATCGCTGGACGTTCGCAATTCCGCTTTTGAGATCTGGCCACATTGAGCAGGAGAGCGAGTGTATGTTGGAACCTTTAGTAGCCTAAACAAGTTCAGAGCCCAAGTGTTTGTGGTTCGTTTGAGAGGTTACCAGTGAGAGATGAGGACCAGCAAGAGCTTTCAGGGCTGGCACCTTTAGACTAGGAGCAATCGCTGGACGTTCACAATTTCAGTGTGGAGTCCAGGCCAGATTGAGCAGGAGAGCGAGTGTATGTTGGAACCTTTAGTAGTCTAAACAAGTTCAGATCCGAAGTGTTTGTGGTTCGTTTGAGAGGTTACCAGTGGGAGATGAGGACCAGCAAGAGCTTTCAGGGCTGGCACCTTTAGACTAGGAGCAATCGCTGGACGTTCGCAATTTCAAATTTGAGCTCTGACGTGAATTAGCGAGGGGAAGCGATGATATGTCTGGACCTTTGAGTGTCTAAAGAAGTTCAGAGCCCAAGTGTTTGTGGTTCGTTTGAGAGGTTACCAGTGGGAGATGAGGACCAGCAACACATTTAAGGGCTGGCGCCTTTAGACTAGGAGCAATCGCTGGACGTTCGAATATCGGTGTGGAGGTCTGGCCAGATTGATCAGGAGAGCGAGTGTATGTTGAAACCTTTAGCAGTCTAAAGAAGTTCAGAGCCCAAGTGTTTGTGGTTCGTTTGAGAGGTTAGCAGTGGGAGATGAGGACCAGCAAGAGCTTTCAGGGCTGGCACCTTTAGACTAGGAGCAATCGCTGGACGTTCGCAATTTCGGTGTGGATGTCTGCCCAGATTGAGCAGGAGAGCGAGTGTATGTTGGAACCTTTAGTAGTCTAAAAAAGTTCAGAGCCCAAGTGTTTGTGGCTCGTTTGAGAGGTTACCAGTGGGAGATGAGGACGAGCAAGAGCTTTCAGGGCTGGCACCTTTAGACTAGGAGCAATCGCTGGACTTCCGAATTTCACGGTTTCACTCTGACTTGAATTAGCGAGGAGAAGCGATGATACGTCTGGACCTTTGAGTGTCTAAACAAGTTCAGAGCCCAAGTGTTTGTGGTTCGTTTGAGAGGTTACCAGTGGGAGATGAGGACCAGCAAGAGCTTTCAGGGATGGCACCTTTAGACTAGGAGCAATCGCTGGACGTTCGCAATTTCGGTGTGAAGGTCTGGCCAGATTGAGCAGGAGAGCGAGTGTATGTTGGAACCTTTAGTAGTCTAAACAAGTTCAGAGCCCAAGTGTTTGTGGTTCGTTTGAGAGGTTACCAGTGGGAGATGAGGACCAGCAAGAGCTTTCAGGGCTGGCACCTTTAGACTAGGAGCAATCGCTGGACGTTCGCAATTTCAGGGTTGCGCTGTCACGTGAATTATAGAGGGGAAGCAATGATACGTCTGGACCTTTGAGTGTCTAAACAAGTTCAGAGTCCAAGTGTTTGTGGTTCGTTTGAGAGGTTACCAGTGGGAGATGAGGACCAGCAAGAGCTTTCAGGGCTGGCACCTTTAGACGAGGAGCAATCGCTGGACGTTCGCAATTTCGGTGTGAAGGTCTGGCCAGATTGAGCAGGAGAGCGAGTGTATGTTGGAACCTTTAGTAGTCTAAACAAGTTCAGAGCCCAAGTGTTTGTGGTTCGTTTGAGAGGTTACCAGTGGGAGATGAGGACCAGCAAGAGCTTTCAGGGCTGGCACCTTTAGACTAGGAGCAATCGCTGGACGTTCGCAATTTCAGATTTGAGCTCTGAGGTGAATTAGCGAGGGGAAGCGATGATACATCTGGCCCTTTGAGTGTCTAAAGAAGTTCAGAGCCCAAGTGTTTGTGGTTCGTTTGAGAGCTTACCAGTGGGAGATGAGGACCAGCAAGAGCTTTGATGGTTGGCACCTTTAGACGAGGAGCAGTCGCTGGACGTTCGCAATTCCGCTTTTGAGATCTGGCCAGATTGAGCAGGAGATTGGGTGTATGTTGGAACCTTTAGTAGTCTAAAGAAGTTCAGAGCCCAAGTGTTAGTGGTTCGTTTGAGAGGTTACCAGTGGGAGATGAGGACCAGGAAGAGCTTTCAGGGCTGGCACCTTTAGACTAGGAGCAATCGGTGGACTTCCGAATTTCACGGTTTCACTCTGACTTGAATTAGCGAAGAGAAGCGATGACACGTCTGGACCTTTGAGTGTCTAAAGAAGTTCAGAGCCCAAGTGTTTGTGGTTCGTTTGAGAGGTTACCAGTGGGAGATGAGGAGCAGCAAGAGCTTTCAGGGCTGGCACCTTTAGACTAGGAGCAATCGCTGGACGTTCGAATTTCACGGTTTCACTCTGACTTGAATTAGCGAGGGGAAGCGATGATACGTCTGGACCTTTGAGTGTCTAAAGAAGTTCAGAGCCCAAGAGTTTGTGGCTCGTTTGAGAGGTTACCGGTGGGAGATGAGGACCAGCAAGAGCTTTCAGGGCTGGCACCTTTAGACTAGGAGCAATCGCTGGACTTCCGAATTTCACGGTTTCACTCTGACTTGAATTAGCGAGGAGAAGGGATGATACGTCTGGACCTTTGAGTGTCTAAACAAGTTCAGAGCCCATGTGTTTGTGGCTCGTTTGAGAGGTTACCAGTGGGAAATGAGGACCAGCAAGAGCTTTCAGGGCTGGCACTTTTAGACTAGGAGCAATCGCTGGACGTTCGCAATTTCAGATTTGAGCTCTGACGTGAATTAGCGAGGGGAAGCCATGATACGTCTGGACCTTTGAGTGTCTAAAGAAGTTCAGAGCCCAAGTGTTTGTGGTTCGTTTGAGAGGTTACCAGTGGGTGATGAGGACCAGCAAGAGCTTTCAGGGCTGGCACCTTTATACTAGGAGCAATCGCTGGACGTTCGCAATTCCGCTTTTGAGATCTGGCCAGATTGAGCAGGAGAGCGAGTGTATGTTGGAACCTTTAGTAGCCTAAACAAGTTCAGAGCCCAAGTGTTTGTGGTTCGTTTGAGAGGTTACCAGTGAGAGATGAGGACCAGCAAGAGCTTTCAGGGCTGGCACCTTTAGACTAGGAGCAATCGCTGGACGTTCACAATTTCAGTGTGGAGTCCAGGCCAGATTGAGCAGGAGAGCGAGTGTATGTTGGAACCTTTAGTAGTCTAAACAAGTTCAGATCCGAAGTGTTTGTGGTTCGTTTGAGAGGTTACCAGTGGGAGATGAGGACCAGCAAGAGCTTTCAGGGCTGGCACCTTTAGACTAGGAGCAATCGCTGGACGTTCGCAATTTCAAATTTGAGCTCTGACGTAAATTAGCGAGGGGAAGCAATGATACGTCTGGACCTTTGAGTGTCTAAAGAAGTTCAGAGCCCAAGTGTTTGTGGTTCGTTTGAGAGGTTACCAGTGGGAGATGAGGACCAGCAACACATTTAAGGGCTGGCACCTTTAGACTAGGAGCAATCGCTGGACGTTCGAATATCGGTGTGGAGGTCTGGCCAGATTGATCAGGAGAGCGAGTGTATGTTGAAACCTTTAGCAGTCTAAAGAAGTTCAGAGCCCAAGTGTTTGTGGTTCGTTTGAGAGGTTACCAGTGGGAGATGAGGACCAGCAAGAGCTTTCAGGGCTGGCACCTTTAGACTAGGAGCAATCGCTGGACGTTCGCAATTTCGGTGTGGATGTCTGCCCAGATTGAGCAGGAGAGCGAGTGTATGTTGGAACCTTTAGTAGTCTAAACAAGTTCAGAGCCCAAGTGTTTGTGGTTCGTTTGAGAGGTTACCAGTGGGAGATGAAGACCAGCAAGAGCTTTCAGGGCTGGCACCTTTAGACTAGGAGCAATCGCTGGACTTCCGAATTTCACGGTTTCACTCTGACTTGAATTAGCGAGGAGAAGCGATGATACGTCTGGACCTTTGAGTGTCTAAACAAGTTCAGAGCCCAAGTGTTTGTGGTTCGTTTGAGAGGTTACCAGTGGGAGATGAGGACCAGCAAGAGCTTTCAGGGCTGGCACCTTTAGACTAGGAGCAATCGCTGGACGTTCGCAATTTCAGGGTTGCGCTGTCACGTGAATTATAGAGGGGAAGCAATGATACGTCTGGACCTTTGAGTGTCTAAACAAGTTCAGAGTCCAAGTGTTTGTGGTTCGTTTGAGAGGTTACCAGTGGGAGATGAGGACCAGCAAGAGCTTTCAGGGCTGGCAGCTTTAGACTAGGAGCAATCGCTGGACGTTCGCAATTTCGGTGTGAAGGTCTGGCCAGATTGAGCAGGAGAGCGAGTGTATGTTGGAACCTTTAGTAGTCTAAACAAGTTCAGAGCCCAAGTGTTTGTGGTTCGTTTGAGAGGTTACCAGTGGGAGATGAGGACCAGCAAGAGCTTTCAGGGCTGGCACCTTTAGACTAGGAGCAATCGCTGGACGTTCGCAATTTCAGATTTGAGCTCTGAGGTGAATTAGCGAGGGGAAGCGATGATACATCTGGCCCTTTGAGTGTCTAAACAAGTTCAGAGCCCAAGTGTTTGTGGTTCGTTTGAGAGGTTACCAGTGGGAGATGAGGACCAGCAAGAGCTCTGATGGTTGGCACCTTTAGACGAGGAGCAGTCGCTGGACGTTCGCAATTCCGCTTTTGAGATCTGGCCAGATTGAGCAGGAGATTGGGTGTATGTTGGAACCTTTAGTAGTCTAAAGAAGTTCAGAGCCCAAGTGTTAGTGGTTCGTTTGAGAGGTTACCAGTGGGAGATGAGGACCAGCAAGAGCTTTCAGGGCTGGCACATTTAGACTAGGAGCAATCGGTGGACTTCCGAATTTCACGGTTTCACTCTGACTTGAATTAGCGAAGAGAAGCGATGACAAGTCTGGACCTTTGAGTGTCTAAAGAAGTTCAGAGCCCAAGTGTTTGTCGTTCGTTTGAGAGGTTACCAGTGGGAGATGAGGAGCAGCAAGAGCTTTCAGGGCTGGCACCTTTAGACTAGGAGCAATCGCTGGACGTTCGAATTTCACGGTTTCACTCTGACTTGAATTAGCGAGGGGAAGCGATGATACGTCTGGACCTTTGAGTGTCTAAAGAAGTTCAGAGCCCAAGAGTTTGTGGCTCGTTTGAGAGTTTACCGGTGGGAGATGAGGACCAGCAAGAGCTTTCAGGGCTGGCACCTTTAGACTAGGAGCAATCGCTGGACTTCCGAATTTCACGGTTTCACTCTGACTTGAATTAGCGAGGAGAAGCGATGATACGTCTGGACCTTTGAGTGTCTAAACAAGTTCAGAGCCCAAGTGTTTGTGGTTCGTTTGAGAGGTTACCAGTGGGAGATGAGGACCAGCAAGAGCTTTCAGGGCTGGCACTTTTAGACTAGGAGCAATCGGTGGACGTTCGCAATTTCAGATTTGAGCTCTGACGTGAATTAGCGAGGGGAAGCGATGATACGTCTGGACCTTTGAGTTTCTAAAGAAGTTCAGAGCCCAAGTGTTTGTGGTTCGTTTGAGAGGTTACCAGTGGGTGATGAGGACCAGCAAGAGCTTTCAGGGCTGGCACCTTTATACTAGGAGCAATCGCTGGACGTTCGCAATTCCGCTTTTGAGATCTGTCCACATTGAGCAGGAGAGCGAGTGTATGTTGGAACCTTTAGTAGCCTAAACAAGTCCAGAGCCCAAGTGTTTGTGGTTCGTTTGAGAGGTTACCAGTGAGAGATGAGGACGAGCAAGAGCTTTCAGGGCTGGCACCTTTAGACTAGGAGCAATCGCTGGACGTTCACAATTTCAGTGTGGAGTCCAGGCCAGATTGAGCAGGAGAGCGAGTGTATGTTGGAACCTTTAGTAGCCTAAACAAGTTCAGAGCCCAAGTGTTTGTGGTTCGTTTGAGAGGTTACCAGTGGGAGATGAGGAGCAGCAAGAGCTTTCAGGGCTGGCACCTTTAGACTAGGAGCAATCGCTGGACGTTCGCAATTTCAAATTTGAGCTCTGGCGTAAATTAGCGAGGGGAAGCGATGATACGTCTGGACCTTTGAGTGTCTAAAGAAGTTCAGAGCCCAAGAGTTTGTGGCTCGTTTGAGAGTTTACCGGTGGGAGATGAGGACCAGCAAGAGCTTTCAGGGCTGGCACCTTTAGACTAGGAGCAATCGCTGGACTTCCGAATTTCACGGTTTCACTCTGACTTGAATTAGCGAGGAGAAGCGATGATACGTCTGGACCTTTGAGTGTCTAAACAAGTTCAGAGCCCAAGTGTTTGTGGTTCGTTTGAGAGGTTACCAGTGGGAGATGAGGACCAGCAAGAGCTTTCAGGGCTGGCACTTTTAGACTAGGAGCAATTGGTGGACGTTCGCAATTTCAGATTTGAGCTCTGACGTGAATTAGCGAGGGGAAGCGATGATACGTCTGGACCTTTGAGTTTCTAAAGAAGTTCAGAGCCCAAGTGTTTGTGGTTCGTTTGAGAGGTTACCAGTGGGTGATGAGGACCAGCAAGAGCTTTCAGGGCTGGCACCTTTTATACTAGGAGCAATCGCTGGACGTTCGCAATTCCGCTTTTGAGATCTGTCCACATTGAGCAGGAGAGCGAGTGTATGTTGGAACCTTTAGTAGCCTAAACAAGTCCAGAGCCCAAGTGTTTGTGGTTCGTTTGAGAGGTTACCAGTGAGAGATGAGGACGAGCAAGAGCTTTCAGGGCTGGCACCTTTAGACTAGGAGCAATCGCTGGACGTTCACAATTTCAGTGTGGAGTGCAGGCCAGATTGAGCAGGAGAGCGAGTGTATGTTGGAACCTTTAGTAGCCTAAACAAGTTCAGAGCCCAAGTGTTTGTGGTTCGTTTGAGAGGTTACCAGTGGGAGATGAGGACCAGCAAGAGCTTTCAGGGCTGGCACCTTTAGACTAGGAGCAATCGCTGGACGTTCGCAATTTCAAATTTGAGCTCTGACGTAAATTAGCGAGGGGAAGCGATGATACGTCTGGACCTTTGAGTGTCTAAAGAAGTTCAGAGCCCAAGTGGTTGTGGTTCCTTTGAGAGGTTACCAGTGGGAGATGAGGACGAGCAAGAGCTTTCAGGGCTGGCACCTTTAGACTAGGAGCAATCGCTGGACGTTCGAATATCGGTGTGGAGGTCTGGCCAGATTGATCAGGAGAGCGAGTGTATGTTGGAACCTTTAGCAGTCTAAAGAAGTTCAGAGCCCAAGTGTTTGTGGTTCGTTTGAGAGGTTACCAGTGGGAGATGAGGACCAGGAAGAGCTTTCAGGGCTGGCACCTTTAGACTAGGAGCAATCGCTGGACGTTCGCAATTTCGGTGTGGATGTCTGCCCAGATTGAGCAGGAGAGCGAGTGTATGTTGGAACCTTTAGTAGTCTAAAGAAGTTCAGAGCCCAAGTGTTTGTGGTTCGTTTGAGAGGTTACCAGTGGGAGATGAGGACCAGCAAGAGCTTTCAGGGCTGGCACCTTTAGACTAGGAGCAATCGCTGGACGTTCAAATTTCACGGTTTAACTCTGACTTGAATTAGCGAGGGGAAGCGATGATACGTCTGGACCTTTGAGTGTCTAAAGAAGTTCAGAGCCCAAGTGTTTGTGGTTCGTTTGAGAGGTTACCAGTGGGTGATGAGGACCAGCAACAGCTTTCAGGGCTGGCACCTTTAGAGTAGGAGCAATCGCTGGACGTTCGCAATTTCAGATTTGAGCTCTGACGTGAATTAGCGAGGGGAAGCGATGATACGTCTGGACCTTTGAGCATCTAAAGAAGTTCAGAGCCCAAGTGTTTGTGGTTCGTTTGAGAGGTTACCAGTGAGAGATGAGGACCAGCAAGAGCTTTCAGGGCTGGCACCTTTAGACTAGGAGCAATCGCTGGACGTTCACAATTTCAGTGTGGAGTCCAGGCCAGATTGAGCAGGAGAGCGAGTGTATGTTGGAACCTTTAGTAGTCTAAACAAGTTCAGATCCGAAGTGTTTGTGGTTCGTTTGAGAGGTTACCAGTGGGAGATGAGGAGCAGCAACAGCTTTCAGGGCTGGCACCTTTAGACTAGGAGCAATCGCTGGACGTTCGAATATCGGTGTGGAGGTCTGGCCAGATTGATCAGGAGAGCGAGTGTATGTTGAAACCTTTAGCAGTCTAAAGAAGTTCAGAGCCGAAGTGTTTGTGGTTCGTTTGAGAGGTTACCAGTGGGAGATGAGGACCAGCAAGAGCTTTCAGGGCTGGCACCTTTAGACTAGGAGCAATCGCTGGACGTTCAAATTTCACGGTTTCACTCTGACTTGAATTAGCGAGGGGAAGCGATGATACGTCTGGACCTTTGAGTGTCTAAAGAAGTTCAGAGCCCAAGTGTTTGTGGTTCGTTTGAGAGGTTACCAGTGGGAGATGAGGACCAGCAAGAGCTTTCAGGGCTGGCACCTTTAGACTAGGAGCAATCGCTGGACGTTCGCAATTTCGGTGTGAAGGTCTGGCCAGATTGAGCAGGAGAGCGAGTGTATGTTGGAACCTTTAGTAGTCTAAACAAGTTCGGAGCCCAAGTGTTTGTGGTTCGTTTGAGAGGTTACCAGTGGGAGATGAGGGACCAGCAAGAGCTTTCAGGGCTGGCACCTTTAGGACTAGGAGCAATCGCTTGACTTCCGAATTTCACGGTTTCACTCTGACTTGAATTAGCGAGGGGAAGCGATGATACGTCTGGCCCTTTGAGTGTCTTAACAAGTTCAGAGCCCAAGTGTTTGTGGTTCGTTTGAGAGGTTACCAGTGGGAGATGAGGACCAGCAAGAGCTTTGATGGTTGGCACCTTTAGACGAGGAGCAGTCGCTGGACGTTCGCAATTCCGCTTTTGAGATCTGGCCAGATTGAGCAGGAGATTGGGTGTATGTTGGAACCTTTAGTAGTCTAAAGAAGTTCAGAGCCCAAGTGTTTGTGGTTCGTTTGAGAGGTTACCAGTGGGAGATGAGGACCAGCAAGAGCTTTCAGGGCTGGCACCTTTAGACTAGGAGCAATCGGTGGACTTTCCGAATTTCACTGTTTCACTCTGACTTGAATTAGCGAGGAGAAGCGATGACGCGTCTGGACCTTTGAGTGTCTAAAGAAGTTCAGAGCCCAAGTGTTTGTGGTTCGTTTGAGAGGTTACCAGTGGGAGATGAGGACCAGCAAGAGCTTTCAGGGCTGGCACCTTTAGACTAGGAGCAATCGCTGGACGTTCGAATTTCACGGTTTCACTCTGACTTGAATTAGCGAGGGGAAGCGATGATACGTCTGGACCTTTGAGTGTCTAAAGAAGTTCAGAGCCCAAGTGTTTGTGGCTCGTTTGAGAGTTTACCAGTGGGAGATGAGGACCAGCAAGAGCTTTCAGGCCTGGCACCTTTAGACTAGGAGCAATCGCTGGACGTTCACAATTTCGGTGTGGATGTCTGCCCAGATTGAGCAGGAGAGCGAGTGTATGTTGGAACCTATAGTAGTCTAAACAAGTTCAGAGCCCAAGTGTTTGTGGTTCGTTTGAGAGGTTACCAGTGGGAGATGAGGACCAGCAAGAGCTTTCAGGGCTGGCACCTTTAGACTAGGAGCAATCGCTGGACTTCCGAATTTCATGGTTTCACTCTGACTTGAATTAGCGAGGAGAAGCGATGATACGTCTGGACCTTTGAGTGTCTAAACAAGTTCAGAGCCCAAGTGTTTGTGGCTCGTTTGAGAGGTTACCAGTGGGAGATGAGGACCAGCAAGAGCTTTCAGGGCTGGCACCTTTAGACTAGGAGCAATCGCTGGACGTTCGCAATTTCAGGGTTGCGCTGTCATGTGAATTATAGAGGGGAAGCAATGATACGTCTGGACCTTTGAGTGTCTAAACAAGTTCAGAGTCCAAGTGTTTGTGGTTCGTTTGAGAGGTTACCAGTGGGAGATGAGGACCAGCAAGAGCTTTCAGGGCTGGCACCTTTAGACTAGGAGCAATCGCTGGACGTTCGCAATTTCGGTGTGAAGGTCTGGCCAGATTGAGCAGGAGAGCGAGTGTATGTTGGAACCTTTAGTAGTCTAAACAAGTTCAGAGCCCAAGTGTTTGTGGTTCGTTTGAGAGGTTACCAGTGGGAGATGAGGACCAGCAAGAGCTTTGAGGGGTGGCACCTTTAGACTAGGAGCAATCGCTGGACGTTCAAATTTCACGGTTTCACTCTGACTTGAATTAGCTAGGAGAAGCGATGATACGTCTGGACCTTTGAGTGTCTAAAGAAGTTCAGAGCCCAAGTGTTTGTGGTTCGTTTGAGAGGTTACCAGTGGGAGATGAGGACCAGCAAGAGCTTTCAGGGCTGGCACCTTTAGACTAGGAGCAATCGCTGGACTTCCGAATTCCACGGTTTCACTCTGACTTGAATTAGCGAGGAGAAGCGATGATACGTCTGGACCTTTGAGTGTCTAAACAAGTTCAGAGCCCAAGTGTTTGTGGCTCGTTTGAGAGGTTACCAGTGGGAGATGAGGACCAGCAAGAGCTTTCAGGGCTGGCACCTTTAGACTAGGAGCAATCGCTGGACGTTCGCAATTTCAGGGTTGCGCTGTCACGTGAATTATAGAGGGGAAGCAATGATACGTCTGGACCTTTGAGCGTCTAAACAAGTTCAGAGTCCAAGTGTTTGTGGTTCGTTTGAGAGGTTACCAGTGGGAGATGAGGACCAGCAAGAGCTTTCAGGGCTGGCAACTTTAGACTAGGAGCAATCGCTGGACGTTCGCAATTTCGGTGTGAAGGTCTGGCCAGATTGAGCAGGAGAGCGAGTGTATGTTGGAACCTTTAGTAGTCTAAACAAGTTCAGAGCCCAAGTGTTTGTGGTTCGTTTGAGAGGTTACCAGTGGGAGATGAGGACCAGCAACAGCTTTCAGGGCTGGCACCTTTAGAGTAGGAGCAATCTCTGGACGTTCGCAATTTCAGATTTGAGCTCTGAGGTGAATTAGCGAGGGGAAGCGATGATACGTCTGGCCCTTTGAGTGTCTAAACAAGTTCAGAGCCCAAGTGTTTGTGGTTCGTTTGAGAGGTTACCAGTGGGAGATGAGGACCAGCAAGAGCTTTGATGGTTGGCACCTTTAGACGAGGAGCAGTGGCTGGACGTTCACAATTCCGCTTTTGAGATCTGGCCAGATTGAGCAGGAGATTGGGTGTATGTTGGAACCTTTAGTAGTCTAAAGAAGTTCAGAGCCCAAGTGTTTGTGGTTCGTTTGAGAGGTTACCAGTGGGAGATGAGGACCAGCAAGAGCTTTCAGGGCTGGCACCTTTAGACTAGGAGCAATCGGTGGACATCCGAATTTCACGGTTTCACTCTGACTTGAATTAGCGAGGAGAAGCGATGACACGTCTGGACCTTTGAGTGTCTAAAGAAGTTCAGAGCCCAAGTGTTTGTGGTTCGTTTGAGAGGTTACCAGTGGGAGATGAGGACCAGCAAGAGCTTTCAGGGCTGGCACCTTTAGACTAGGAGCAATCGCTGGACGTTCGAATTTCACGGTTTCACTCTGACTTGAATTAGCGAGGAGAAGCGATGATACGTCTGGACCTTTGAGTGTCTAAACAAGTTCAGAGCCCAAGTGTTTGTGGCTCGTTTGAGAGGTTACCAGTGGGAGATGAGGACCAGCAAGAGCTTTCAGGGCTGGCACCTTTAGACTAGGAGCAATCGCTGGACGTTCGCAATTTCGGTGTGGATGTCTGCCCAGATTGCGCAGGAGAGCGAGTGTATGTTGGAACCTTTAGTAGTCTAAACAAGTTCAGAGCCCAAGTGTTTGTGGTTCGTTTGAGAGGTTACCAGTGGGAGATGAGGACCAGCAAGAGCTTTCAGGGCTGGCACCTTTAGACTAGGAGCAATCGCTGGACTTCCGAATTTCACGGTTTCACTCTGACTTGAATTAGCGAGGAGAAGCGATGATACGTCTGGACCTTTGAGTGTCTAAACAAGTTCAGAGCCCAAGTGTTTGTGGTTCGTTTGAGAGGTTACCAGTGGGAGATGAGGACCAGCAAGAGCTTTCAGGGCTGGCACCTTTAGACTAGGAGCAATCGGTGGACGTTCGCAATTTCAGGGTTGCGCTGTCACGTGAATTATAGAGGGGAAGCAATGATACGTCTGGACCTTTGAGTGTCTAAACAAGTTCAGAGTCCAAGTGTTTGTGGTTCGTTTGAGAGGTTACCAGTGGGAGATGAGGACCAGCAAGAGCTTTCAGGGCTGGCAACTTTAGACTAGGAGCAATCGCTGGACGTTCGCAATTTCGGTGTGAAGGTCTGGCCAGATTGAGCAGGAGAGC
This sequence comes from Gavia stellata, assembly GCF_030936135.1. Lineage (NCBI taxonomy): Eukaryota > Metazoa > Chordata > Aves > Gaviiformes > Gaviidae > Gavia > Gavia stellata. Next base: position 19,668 of record NW_026776314.1, on the reverse strand, counting down.
GAGTGTATGTTGGAACCTTTAGTAGTCTAAAGAAGTTCAGAGCCCAAGTGTTTGTGGTTCGTTTGAGAGGTTACCAGTGGGAGATGAGGACCAGCAAGAGCTTTCAGGGCTGGCACCTTTAGACTAGGAGCAATCGCTGGACGTTCGCAATTTCAGATTTGAGCTCTGAAGAGAATTAGCGAGGGGAAGCGATGATACGTCTGGACCTTTGAGTGTCTACAGAAGTTCAGAGCCCAAGTGTTTGTGGTTCGTTTGAGAGGTTACCAGTGGGAGATGAGGACCAGCAAGAGCTTTCAGGGCTGGCACCTTTAGACTAGGAGCAATCGCTGGACTTCCGAATTCCACGGTTTCACTCTGACTTGAATTAGCGAGGAGAAGCGATGATACGTCTGGACCTTTGAGTGTCTAAACAAGTTCAGAGCCCAAGTGTTTGTGGCTCGTTTGAGAGGTTACCAGTGGGAGATGAGGACCAGCAAGAGCTTTCAGGGCTGGCACCTTTAGACTAGGAGCAATCGCTGGACGTTCGCAATTTCAGGGTTGCGCTGTCACGTGAATTATAGAGGGGAAGCAATGATACGTCTGGACCTTTGAGTGTCTAAACAAGTTCAGAGCCCAAGTGTTTGTGGTTCGTTTGAGAGGTTACCAGTGGGAGAGGAGGACCAGCAAGAGCTTTGATGGTTGGCACCTTTAGACGAGGAGCAGTGGCTGGACGTTCGCAATTCCGCTTTTGAGATCTGGCCAGATTGAGCAGGAGATTGGGTGTATGTTGGAACCTTTAGTAGTCTAAAGAAGTTCAGAGCCCAAGTGTTTGTGGTTCGTTTGAGAGGTTACCAGTGGGAGATGAGGACCAGCAAGAGCTTTGAGGGGTGGCACCTTTAGACTAGGAGCAATCGCTGGACGTTCAAATTTCACGGTTTCACTCTGACTTGAATTAGCGAGGGGAAGCGATGATACGTCTGGACCTTTGAGTGTCTAAAGAAGTTCAGAGCCCAAGTGTTTGTGGTTCGTTTGAGAGGTTACCAGTGGGAGATGAGGACCAGCAAGAGCTTTCAGGGCTGGCACCTTTAGACTAGGAGCAATCGCTGGACGTTCGAATTTCACGGTTTCACTCTGACTTGAATTAGCGAGGGGAAGCGATGATACGTCTGGACCTTTGAGTGTCTAAACAAGTTCAGAGCCCAAGTGTTTGTGGTTCGTTTGAGAGGTTACCAGTGGGAGATGAGGACCAGCAAGAGCTTTCAGGGTTGGCAACTTTAGACTAGGAGCAATCGCTGGACGTTCGCAATTTCGGTGTGGATGTCTGCCCAGATTGAGCAGGAGAGCGAGTGTATGTTGGAACCTTTAGTAGTCTAAACAAGTCCAGAGCCCAAGTGGTTGTGGTTCCTTTGAGAGGTTACCAGTGGGAGATGAGGACCAGCAAGAGCTTTCAGGGCTGGCACCTTTAGACTAGGAGCAATCGCTGGACTTCCGAATTTCAGGGTTTCACTCTGACTTGAATTAGCGAGGAGAAGCGATGATACGTCTGGACCTTTGAGTGTCTAAACAAGTACAGAGCCCAAGTGTTTGTGGTTCGTTTGAGAGGTTACCAGTGGGAGATGAGGACGAGCAAGAGCTTTCAGGGCTGGCACCTTTAGACTAGGAGCAATCGCTGGACGTTCGCAATTTCAGATTTGAGCTCTGACGTGAATTAGCGAGGGGAAGCGATGATACGTCTGGACCTTTGAGTGTCTAAACAAGTTCAGAGCCCAAGTGTTTGTGGTTCGTTTGAGAGGTTACCAGTGGGAAGTAATGAGGACCAGCAAGAGCTTTGATGGTTGGCACCTTTAGACGAGGAGCAGTGGCTGGACGTTCGCAATTCCGCTTTTGAGATCTGGCCAGATTGAGCAGGAGATTGGGTGTATGTTGGAACCTTTAGTAGTCTAAAGAAGTTCAGAGCCCAAGTGTTTGTGGTTCGTTTGAGAGGTTACCAGTGGGAGATGAGGACCAGCAAGAGCTTTGAGGGGTGGCACCTTTAGACTAGGAGCAATCGCTGGACGTTCAAATTTCACGGTTTCACTCTGACTTGAATTAGCAAGGGGAAGCGATGATACGTCTGGACCTTTGAGTGTCTAAAGAAGTTCAGAGCCCAAGTGTTTTTGGTTCGTTTGAGAGGTTACCAGTGGGAGATGAGGACCAGCAAGAGCTTTCAGGGCTGGCACCTTTAGACTAGGAGCAATCGCTGGACTTCCGAATTTCACGGTTTCACTCTGACTTGAATTAGCGAGGAGAAGCGATGATACGTCTGGACCTTTGAGTGTCTAAACAAGTTCAGAGCCCAAGTGTTTGTGGCTCGTTTGAGAGGTTACCAGTGGGAGATGAGGACCAGCAAGAGCTTTCAGGGCTGGCACCTTTAGACTAGGAGCAATCGCTGGACGTTCGCAATTTCAGTGTTGCGCTGTCACGTGAATTATAGAGGGGAAGCAATGATACGTCTGGACCTTTGAGTGTCTAAACAAGTTCAGAGTCCAAGTGTTTGTGGTTCGTTTGAGAGGTTACCAGTGGGAGATGAGGACCAGCAAGAGCTTTCAGGGCTGGCAACTTTAGACTAGGAGCAATCGCTGGACGTTCGCAATTTCGGTGTGAAGGTCTGGCCAGATTGAGCAGGAGAGCGAGTGTATGTTGGAACCTTTAGTAGTCTAAACAAGTTCGGAGCCCAAGTGTTTGTGGTTCGTTTGAGAGGTTACCAGTGGGAGATGAGGACCAGCAAGAGCTTTCAGGGCTGGCACCTTTAGAGTAGGAGCAATCGCTGGACGTTCGCAATTTCAGATTTGAGCTCTGAGGTGAATTAGCGAGGGGAAGCGATGATACTTCTGGCCCTTTGAGTGTCTAAACAAGTTCAGAGCCCAAGTGTTTGTGGTTCGTTTGAGAGGTTACCAGTGGGAGATGAGGACCAGCAAGAGCTTTGATGGTTGGCACCTTTAGACGAGGAGCAGTGGCTGGACGTTCGCAATTCCGCTTTTGAGATCTGGCCAGATTGAGCAGGAGATTGGGAGTATGTTGGAACCTTTAGTAGTCTAAAGAAGTTCAGAGCCCAAGTGTTTGTGGTTCGTTTGAGAGGTTACCAGTGGGAGATGAGGACCAGCAAGAGCTTTGAGGGGTGGCACCTTTAGACTAGGAGCAATCGCTGGACATTCAAATTTCATGGTTTCACTCTGACTTGAATTAGCGAGGGGAAGCGATGATACGTCTGGACCTTTGAGTGTCTAAAGAAGTTCAGAGCCCAAGTGTTTGTGGTTCGTTTGAGAGGTTACCAGTGGGAGATGAGGACCAGCAAGAGCTTTCAGGGCTGGCACCTTTAGACTAGGAGCAATCGCTGGACGTTTGAATTTCACGGTTTCACTCTGACTTGAATTAGCGAGGGGAAGTGATGATACGTCTGGACCTTTGAGTGTCTAAACAAGTTCAGAGCCCAAGTGTTTGTGGTTCGTTTGAGAGGTTACCAGTGGGAGATGAGGACCAGCAAGAGCTTTCAGGGTTGGCAACTTTAGACTAGGAGCAATCGCTGGACGTTCGCAATTTCGGTGTGGATGTCTTCCCAGATTGAGCAGGAGAGCGAGTGTATGTTGGAACCTTTAGTAGTCTAAACAAGTTCAGAGCCCAAGTGTTTGTGGTTCCTTTGAGAGGTTACCAGTGGGAGATGAGGACCAGCAAGAGCTTTCAGGGCTGGCACCTTTAGACTAGGAGCAATTGCTGGACTTCCGAATTTCAGGGTTTCACTCTGACTTGAATTAGCGAGGAGAAGCGATGATACGTCTGGACCTTTGAGTGTCTAAACAAGTTCAGAGCCCAAGTGTTTGTGGCTCGTTTGAGAGGTTACCAGTGGGAGATGAGGACCAGCAAGAGCTTTCAGGGCTGGCACCTTTAGACTAGGAGCAATCGCTGGACGTTCGCAATTTCAGTGTTGCGCTGTCACGTGAATTATAGAGGGGAAGCAATGATACGTCTGGACCTTTGAGTGTCTAAACAAGTTCAGAGTCCAAGTGTTTGTGGTTCGTTTGAGAGGTTACCAGTGGGAGATGAGGACCAGCAAGAGCTTTCAGGGCTGGCAACTTTAGACTAGGAGCAATCGCTGGACGTTCGCAATTTCGGTGTGAAGGTCTGGCCAGATTGAGCAGGAGAGCGAGTGTATGTTGGAACCTTTAGTAGTCTAAACAAGTTCAGAGCCCAAGTGTTTGTGGTTCGTTTGAGAGGTTACCAGTGGGAGATGAGGACCAGCAAGAGCTTTCAGGGCTGGCACCTTTAGAGTAGGAGCAATCGCTGGACGTTCACAATTTCAGATTTGAGCTCTGAGGTGAATTAGCGAGGGGAAGCGATGATACGTCTGGCCCTTTGAGTGTCTAAACAAGTTCAGAGCCCAAGTGTTTGTGGTTCGTTTGAGAGGTTACCAGTGGGAGATGAGGACCAGCAAGAGCTTTCAGGGCTGGCACCTTTAGACTAGGAGCAATCGCTGGACATTCAAATTTCACGGTTTCAATCTGACTTGAATTAGCGAGGGGAAGCGATGATACGTCTGGACCTTTGAGTGTCTAAAGAAGTTCAGAGCCCAAGTGTTTGTGGTTCGTTTGAGAGGTTACCAGTGGGAGATGAGGACCAGCAAGAGCTTTCAGGGCTGGCACCTTTAGACTAGGAGCAATCGCTGGACGTTCGCAATTTCGGTGTGGATGTCTGCCCAGATTGAGCAGGAGAGCGAGTGTATGTTGGAACCTTTAGTAGTCTAAACAAGTTCAGAGCCCAAGTGTTTGTGGTTCGTTTGAGAGGTTACCAGTGGGAGATGAGGACCAGCAAGAGCTTTCAGGGCTGGCACCTTTAGACTAGGAGCAATCGCTGGACTTCCGAATTTCAGGGTTTCACTCTGACTTGAATTAGCGAGGAGAAGCGATGATACGTCTGGACCTTTGAGTGTCTAAACAAGTTCAGAGCCCAAGTGTTTGTGGTTCGTTTGAGAGGTTACCAGTGGGAGATGAGGACCAGCAAGAGCTTTCAGGGCTGGCAACTTTAGACTAGGAGCAATCGCTGGACGTTCGCAATTTCGGTGTGAAGGTCTGGCCAGATTGAGCAGGAGAGCGAGTGTATGTTGGAACCTTTAGTAGTCTAAACAAGTTCAGAGCCCAAGTGTTTGTGGTTCGTTTGAGAGGTTACCAGTGGGAGATGAGGACCAGCAAGAGCTTTCAGGGCTGGCACCTTTAGACTAGGAGCAATCGGTGGACGTTCAAATTTCACGGTTTCACTCTGACTTGAATTAGCGAGGGGAAGCGATGATACGTCTGGCCCTTTGAGTGTCTAAAGAAGTTCAGAGCCCAAGTGTTTGTGGTTCGTTTGAGAGGTTACCAGTGGGAGATGAGGACCAGCAAGAGCTTTGATGGTTGGCACCTTTAGACGAGGAGCAGTCGCTGGACGTTCGCAATTCCGCTTTTGAGATCTGGCCAGATTGAGCAGGAGATTGGGTGTATGTTGGAACCTTTAGTAGTCTAAAGAAGTTCAGAGCCCAAGTGTTTGTGGTTCGTTTGAGAGGTTACCAGTGGGAGATGAGGACCAGCAAGAGCTTTCAGGGCTGGCACCTTTAGACTAGGAGCAATCGCTGGACGTTCGCAATTCCGCTTTTGAAATCTGGCCAGATTGAGCAGGAGATTGAGTGCATGTTGGAACCTTTAGTAGTCTAAAGAAGTTCAGAGCCCAAGTGTTTGTGGTTCGTTTGAGAGGTTACCAGTGGGAGATGAGGACCAGCAAGAGCTTTGAGGGTTGGCACCTTCAGACTAGGAGCAATCGGTTGGACTTTCGCAATTTCAGTGTTGACCTCTGACGTGAATTAGCGAGGGGAAGCGATGATACGTCTGGACCTTTGAGAGTCTAAAGAAGTTCAGATCCCAAGTGTTTGTGGTTCGTTTGAGAGGTTACCAGTGGGAGATGAGGACCAGCAAGAACTTTGAGGGCTGGCACCTTCAGTCTTGGAGCAACCGGTGGACGTTCGCAATTTCATATTTGCGCTCTGAGGTGAATTAGCGAGGGGAAGCGATCATACGTCTGGACCTTTGAGCATCTAAAGAAATTCAGAGCCCATGTGTTTGTGGTTCGTTTGAGAGGTTACCAGTGGGAGATGAGGACCAGCAAGAGCTTTCAGGGCTGGCAACTTTAGACTAGGAGCAATCGCTGGACGTTCAAATTTCACGGTTTCACTCTGACTTGAATTAACGAGGGGAAGCGATGATACGTCTGGACCTTTGAGTGTCTAAAGAAGTTCAGAGCCCAAGTGTTTGTGGTTCGTTTGAGAGGTTACCAGTGGGAGATGAGGACCAGCAAGAGATTTCAGGGCTGGCACCTTTAGACTAGGAGCAATCGCTGGACGTTCGCAATTTCAGATTTGAGCTCTGACGTGAATTAGCGAGGGGAAGCGATGATACGTCCTGGACCTTTGAGTGTCTAAACAAGTTCAGAGCCCAAGTGTTTGTGGTTCGTTTGAGAGGTTACCAGTGGGAGATGAGGACCAGCAAGAGCTTTGATGGTTGGCACCTTTAGACGAGGAGCAGTGGCTGGACGTTCGCAATTCCGCTTTTGAGATCTGGCCAGATTGAGCAGGAGATTGGGTGTATGTTGGAACCTTTAGTAGTCTAAAGAAGTTCAGAGCCCAAGTGTTTGTGGTTCGTTTGAGAGGTTACCAGTGGGAGATGAGGACCAGCAAGAGCTTTCAGGGCTGGCACCTTTAGACTAGGAGCAATCGCTGGACGTTCAAATTTCACGGTTTCACTCTGACTTGAATTAGCAAGGGGAAGCGATGATACGTCTGGACCTTTGAGTGTCTAAAGAAGTTCAGAGCCCAAGTGTTTTTGGTTCGTTTGAGAGGTTACCAGTGGGAGATGAGGACCAGCAAGAGCTTTCAGGGCTGGCACCTTTAGACTAGGAGCAATCGCTGGACGTTCGAATTTCACGGTTTCACTCTGACTTGAATTAGCGAGGGGAAGCGATGATACGTCTGGACCTTTGAGTGTCTAAACAAGTTCAGAGCCCAAGTGTTTGTGGTTCGTTTGAGAGGTTACCAGTGGGAGATGAGGACCAGCAAGAGCTTTCAGGGTTGGCGACTTTAGACTAGGAGCAATCGCTGGACGTTCGCAATTTCGGTGTGGATGTCTGCCCAGATTGAGCAGGAGAGCGAGTGTATGTTAGAACCTTTAGTAGTCTAAACAAGTTCAGAGCCCAAGTGGTTGTGGTTCGTTTGAGAGGTTACCAGTGGGAGATGAGGACCAGCAAGAGCTTTCAGGGCTGGCACCGTTTAGACTAGGAGCAATCGCTGGACTTCCGAATTTCACGGTTTCACTCTGACTTGAATTAGCGAGGAGAAGCGATGATACGTCTGGACCTTTGAGTGTCTAAACAAGTTAAGAGCCCAAGTGTTTGTGGCTCGTTTGAGAGGTTACCAGTGGGAGATGAGGACCAGCAAGAGCTTTCAGGGCTGGCACCTTTAGACTAGGAGCAATCGCTGGACGTTCGCAATTTCAGTGTTGCGCTGTCACGTGAATTATAGAGGGGAAGCAATGATACGTCTGGACCTTTGAGTGTCTAAACAAGTTCAGAGTCCAAGTGTTTGTGGTTCGTTTGAGAGGTTACCAGTGGGAGATGAGGACCAGCAAGAGCTTTCAGGGCTGGCACCTTTAGACTAGGAGCAATCGCTGGACGTTCGCAATTTCGGTGTGAAGGTCTGGCCAGATTGAGCAGGAGAGCGAGTGTATGTTGGAACCTTTAGTAGTCTAAACAAGTTCGGAGCCCAAGTGTTTGTGGTTCGTTTGAGAGGTTACCAGTGGGAGATGAGGACCAGCAAGAGCTTTCAGGGCTGGCACCTTTAGAGTAGGAGCAATCGCTGGACGTTCGCAATTTCAGATTTGAGCTCTGAGGTGAATTAGCGAGGGGAAGCGATGATACGTCTGGACCTTTGAGTGTCTAAACAAGTTCAGAGCCCAAGTGTTTGTGGTTCGTTTGAGAGGTTACCAGTGGGAGATGAGGACCAGCAAGAGCTTTGATGGTTGGCACCTTTAGACGAGGAGCAGTGGCTGGACGTTCGCAATTCCGCTTTTGAGATCTGGCCAGATTGAGCAGGAGATTGGGAGTATGTTGGAACCTTTTAGTAGTCTAAAGAAGTTCAGAGCCCAAGTGTTTGTGGTTCGTTTGAGAGGTTACCAGTGGGAGATGAGGACCAGCAAGAGCTTTGAGGGGTGGCACCTTTAGACTAGGAGCAATCGCTGGACGTTCAAATTTCACGGTTTCACTCTGACTTGAATTAGCGAGGGGAAGCGATGATACGTCTGGACCTTTGAGTGTCTAAAGAAGTTCAGAGCCAAGTGTTTGTGGTTCGTTTGAGAGGTTACCAGTGGGAGATGAGGACCAGCAAGAGCTTTCAGGGCTGGCACCTTTAGACTAGGAGCAATCGCTGGACGTTCGCAATTTCGGTGTGGATGTCTGCCCAGATTGAGCAGGAGAGCGAGTGTATGTTGGAACCTTTAGTAGTCTAAACAAGTTCAGAGCCCAAGTGTTTGTGGTTCCTTTGAGAGGTTACCAGTGGGAGATGAGGACCAGCAAGAGCTTTCAGGGCTGGCACCTTTAGACTAGGAGCAATCGCTGGACTTCCGAATTTCAGGGTTTCACTCTGACTTGAATTAGCGAGGAGAAGCGATGATACGTCTGGACCTTTGAGTGTCTAAACAAGTTCAGAGTCCAAGTGTTTGTGGTTCGTTTGAGAGGTTACCAGTGGGAGATGAGGACCAGCAAGAGCTTTCAGGGCTGGCAACTTTAGACTAGGAGCAATCGCTGGACGTTCGCAATTTCGGTGTGAAGGTCTGGCCAGATTGAGCAGGAGAGCGAGTGTATGTTGGAACCTTTAGTAGTCTAAACAAGTTCAGAGCCCAAGTGTTTGTGGTTCGTTTGAGAGGCTACCAGTGGGAGATGAGGACCAGCAAGAGCTTTCAGGGCTGGCACCTTTAGACTAGGAGCAATCGCTGGACGTTCAAATTTCACGGTTTCACTCTGACTTGAATTAGCGAGGGGAAGCGATGATACGTCTGGCCCTTTGAGTGTCTAAAGAAGTTCAGAGCCCAAGTGTTTGTGGTTCGTTTGAGAGGTTACCAGTGGGAGATGAGGACCAGCCAGAGCTTTGATGGTTGGCACCTTTAGACGAGGAGCAGTCGCTGGACGTTCGCAATTCCGCTTTTGAGATCTGGCCAGATTGAGCAGGAGATTGGGTGTATGTTGGAACCTTTAGTAGTCTAAAGAAGTTCAGAGCCCAAGTGTTTGTGGTTCGTTTGAGAGGTTACCAGTGGGAGATGAGGACCAGCAAGAGCTTTCAGGGCTGGCAACTTTAGACTAGGAGCAATCGCTGGACGTTCGCAATTTCGGTGTGAAGGTCTGGCCAGATTGAGCAGGAGAGCGAGTGTATGTTGGAACCTTTAGTAGTCTAAACAAGTTCAGAGCCCAAGTGTTTGTGGTTCGTTTGAGAGGTTACCAGTGGGAGATGAGGACCAGCAAGAGCTTTCAGGGCTGGCACCTTTAGACTAGGAGCAATCGCTGGACGTTCAAATTTCACGGTTTCACTCTGACTTGAATTAGCGAGGGGAAGCGATGATACGTCTGGCCCTTTGAGTGTCTAAAGAAGTTCAGAGCCCAAGTGTTTGTGGTTCGTTTGAGAGGTTACCAGTGGGAGATGAGGACCAGCAAGAGCTTTGATGGTTGGCACCTTTAGACGAGGAGCAGTCGCTGGACGTTCGCAATTCCGCTTTTGAGATCTGGCCAGATTGAGCAGGAGATTGGGTGTATGTTGGAACCTTTAGTAGTCTAAAGAAGTTCAGAGCCCAAGTGTTTGTGGTTCGTTTGAGAGGTTACCAGTGGGAGATGAGGACCAGCAAGAGCTTTCAGGGCTGGCACCTTTAGACTAGGAGCAATCGCTGGACGTTCGCAATTTCAGATTTGAGCTCTGACGTGAATTAGCGAGGGGAAGCGATGATACGTCTGGACCTTTGAGTGTCTAAACAAGTTCAGAGCCCAAGTGTTTGTGGTTCGTTTGAGAGGTTACCAGTGGGAGATGAGGACCAGCAAGAGCTTTGATGGTTGGCACCTTTAGACGAGGAGCAGTGGCTGGACGTTCGCAATTCCGCTTTTTGAGATCTGGCCAGATTGAGCAGGAGATTGGGTGTATGTTGGAACCTTTAGTAGTCTAAAGAAGTTCAGAGCCCAAGTGTTTGTGGTTCGTTTGAGAGGTTACCAGTGGGAGATGAGGACCAGTAAGAGCTTTCAGGGCTGGCACCTTTAGACTAGGAGCAATCGCTGGACGTTCAAATTTCACGGTTTCACTCTGACTTGAATTAGCAAGGGGAAGCGATGATACGTCCTGGACCTTTGAGTGTCTAAAGAAGTTCAGAGCCCAAGTGTTTTTGGTTCGTTTGAGAGGTTACCAGTGGGAGATGAGGACCAGCAAGAGCTTTCAGGCTGGCACCTTTAGACTAGGAGCAATCGCTGGACGTTCGAATTTCACGGTTTCACTCTGACTTGAATTAGCGAGGGGAAGCGATGATACGTCTTGGACCTTTGAGTGTCTAAACAAGTTCAGAGCCCAAGTGTTTGTGGTTCGTTTGAGAGGTTACCAGTGGGAGATGAGGACCAGCAAGAGCTTTCAGGGTTGGCGACTTTAGACTAGGAGCAATCGCTGGACGTTCGCAATTTCGGTGTGGATGTCTGCCCAGATTGAGCAGGGAGAGCGAGTGTATGTTAGAACCTTTAGTAGTCTAAACAAGTTCAGAGCCCAAGTGGTTGTGGTTCGTTTGAGAGGTTACCAGTGGGAGATGAGGACCAGCAAGAGCTTTCAGGGCTGGCACCTTTAGACTAGGAGCAATCGCTGGACTTCCGAATTTCACGGTTTCACTCTGACTTGAATTAGCGAGGAGAAGCGATGATACGTCTGGACCTTTGAGTGTCTAAACAAGTTAAGAGCCCAAGTGGTTTGTGGCTCGTTTGAGAGGTTACCAGTGGGAGATGAGGACCAGCAAGAGCTTTCAGGGCTGGCACCTTTAGACTAGGAGCAATCGCTGGACGTTCGCAATTTCAGTGTTGCGCTGTCACGTGAATTATAGAGGGGAAGCAATGATACGTCTGGACCTTTGAGTGTCTAAAACAAGTTCAGAGTCCAAGTGTTTGTGGTTCGTTTGAGAGGTTACCAGTGGGAGATGAGGACCAGCAAGAGCTTTCAGGGCTGGCAACTTTAGACTAGGAGCAATCGCTGGACGTTCGCAATTTCGGTGTGAAGGTCTGGCCAGATTGAGCAGGAGAGCGAGTGTATGTTGGAACCTTTAGTAGTCTAAACAAGTTCGGAGCCCAAGTGTTTGTGGTTCGTTTGGAGAGGTTACCAGTGGGAGATGAGGACCAGCAAGAGCTTTCAGGGCTGGCACCTTTAGAGTAGGAGCAATCGCTGGACGTTCGCAATTTCAGATTTGAGCTCTGACGTGAATTAGCGAGGGGAAGCGATGATACTTCTGGCCCTTTGAGTGTCTAAACAAGTTCAGAGCCCAAGTGTTTGTGGTTCGTTTGAGAGGTTACCAGTGGGAGATGAGGACCAGCAAGAGCTTTGATGGTTGGCACCTTTAGACGAGGATCAGTGGCTGGACGTTCGCAATTCCGCTTTTGAGATCTGGCCAGATTGAGCAGGAGATTGGGAGTATGTTGGAACCTTTAGTAGTCTAAAGAAGTTCAGAGCCCAAGTGTTTGTGGTTCGTTTGAGAGGTTACCAGTGGGAGATGAGGACCAGCAAGAGCTTTGAGGGGTGGCACCTTTAGACTAGGAGCAATCGCTGGACGTTCAAATTTCACGGTTTCACTCTGACTTGAATTAGCGAGGGGAAGCGATGATACGTCTGGACCTTTGAGTGTCTAAAGAAGTTCAGAGCCCAAGTGTTTTGTGGTTCGTTTGAGAGGTTACCAGTGGGAGATGAGGACCAGCAAGAGCTTTCAGGGCTGGCACCTTATAGACTAGGAGCAATCGCTGGACGTTTGAATTTCACGGTTTCACTCTGACTTGAATTAGCGAGGGGAAGCGATGATACGTCTGGACCTTTGAGTGTCTAAACAAGTTCAGAGCCCATGTGTTTGTGGTTCGTTTGAGAGGTTACCAGTGGGAGATGAGGACCAGCAAGAGCTTTCAGGGTTGGCAACTTTAGACTAGGAGCAATCGCTGGACGTTCGCAATTTCGGTGTGGATGTCTTCCCAGATTGAGCAGGAGAGCGAGTGTATGTTGGAACCTTTAGTAGTCTAAACAAGTTCAGAGCCCAAGTGGTTGTGGTTCCTTTGAGAGGTTACGAGTGGGAGATGAGGACCAGCAAGAGCTTTCAGGGCTGGCACCTTTAGACTAGGAGCAATCGCTGGACTTCCGAATTTCAGGGTTTCACTCTGACTTGAATTAGCGAGGAGAAGCGATGATACGTCTGGACCTTTGAGTGTCTAAACAAGTTCAGAGCCCAAGTGTTTGTGGCTCGTTTGAGAGGTTACCAGTGGGAGATGAGGACCAGCAAGAGCTTTCAGGGCTGGCACCTTTAGACTAGGAGCAATCGCTGGACGTTCGCAATTTCAGTGTTGCGCTGTCACGTGAATTATAGAGGGGAAGCAATGATACGTCTGGACCTTTGAGTGTCTAAACAAGTTCAGAGTCCAAGTGTTTGTGGTTCGTTTGAGAGGTTACCAGTGGGAGATGAGGACCAGCAAGAGCTTTCAGGGCTGGCACCTTTAGAGTAGGAGCAATCGCTGGACGTTCGCAATTTCAGATTTGAGCTCTGAGGTGAATTAGCGAGGGGAAGCGATGATACGTCTGGCCCTTTGAGTGTCTAAACAAGTTCAGAGCCCAAGTGTTTGTGGTTCGTTTGAGAGGTTACCAGTGGGAGATGAGGACCAGCAAGAGCTTTGATGGTTGGCCCCTTTAAGACGAGGAGCAGTGGCTGGACGTTCGCAATTCCGCTTTTGAGATCTGGCCAGATTGAGCAGGAGATTGGGTGTATGTTGGAACCTTTAGTAGTCTAAAGAAGTTCAGAGCCCAAGTGTTTGTGGTTCGTTTGAGAGGTTACCAGTGGGAGATGAGGACCAGCAAGAGCTTTCAGGGCTGGCACCTTTAGACTAGGAGCAATCGCTGGACATTCAAATTTCACGGTTTCACTCTGACTTGAATTAGCGAGGGGAAGCGATGATACGTCTGGTCCTTTGAGTGTCTAAAGAAGTTCAGAGCCCAAGTGTTTGTGGTTCGTTTGAGAGGGTTACCAGTGGGAGATGAGGACCAGCAAGAGCTTTCAGGGCTGGCACCTTTAGACTAGGAGCAATCGCTGGACGTTCGCAATTTCGGTGTGGATGTCTGCCCAGATTGAGCAGGAGAGCGAGTGTATGTTGGAACCTTTAGTAGTCTAAACAAGTTCAGAGCCCAAGTGTTTGTGGTTCCTTTGAGAGGTTACCAGTGGGAGATGAGGACCAGCAAGAGCTTTCAGGGCTGGCAACTTTAGACTAGGAGCAATCGCTGGACTTCCGAATTCAGGGTTTCACTCTGACTTGAATTAGCGAGGAGAAGCGATGATACGTCTGGACCTTTGAGTGTCTAAACAAGTTCAGAGTCCAAGTGTTTGTGGTTCGTTTGAGAGGTTACCAGTGGGAGCATGGAGCTTAGGACCAGCAAGAGCTTTCAGGGCTGGCAACTTTTAGACTAGGAGCAATCGCTGGACGTTCGCAATTTCGGTGTGAAGGTCTGGCCAGATTGAGCAGGAGAGCGAGTGTATGTTGGAACCTTTAGTAGTCTAAACAAGTTCAGAGCCCAAGTGTTTGTGGTTCGTTTGAGAGGTTACCAGTGGGAGATGAGGACCAGCAAGAGCTTTCAGGGCTGGGCACCTTTAGACTAGGAGCAATCGCTGGACGTTCAAATTTCACGGTTTCACTCTGAGGTGAATTAGCGAGGGGAAGCGATGATACGTCTGGCCCTTTGAGTGTCTAAAGAAGTTCAGAGCCCAAGTGTTTGTGGTTCGTTTGAGAGGTTACCAGTGGGAGATGAGGACCAGCAAGAGCTTTGATGGTTGGCACACTTTAGACGAGGAGCAGTCGGCTGGGCGTTCGCAATTCCGCTTTTGAGATCTGGCCAGATTGAGCAGGAGATTGGGTGTATGTTGGAACCTTTAGTAGTCTAAAGAAGTTCAGAGCCCAAGTGTTTGTGGTTCGTTTGAGGAGGTTACCAGTGGGAGATGAGGATCAGCAAGAGCTTTCAGGGCTGGCACCTTTAGACTAGGAGCAATCGCTGGACGTTCGCAATTCCGCTTTTGAAATCTGGCCAGATTGAGCAGGAGATTGAGTGCATGTTGGAACCTTTAGTAGTCTAAAGAAGTTCAGAGCCCAAGTGTTTTGTGGTTCGTTTGAGAGGTTACCAGTGGGAGATGAGGACCAGCAAGAGCTTTGAGGGTTGGCACCTTTAGACTAGGAGCAATCGGTGGACTTTCGCAATTTCAGTGTTGACCTCTGACGTGAATTAGCGAGGGGAAGCGATGATACGTCTGGACCTTTGAGAGTCTAAAGAAGTTCAGATCCCAAGTGTTTGTGTTCGTTTGAGAGGGTTACCCAGTGGGAGATGAGGACCAGCAAGAGCTTTCAGGGCTGGCACCTTTAGACTAGGAGCAAGCGCTGGACGTTCGCAATTCCGCTTTTGAGATCTGGCGAGATTGAGCAGGAGAGCGAGTGTATGTTGGAACCTTTAGTAGTCTAAACAAGTTCAGAGCCCAAGTGTTTGTGGCTCGTTTGAGAGTTTACCAGTGGGAGATGAGGACCAGCAAGAACTTTGAGGGCTGGCACCTTCAGTCTTGGAGCAACCGGTGGACGTTCGCAATTTCATATTTGAGCTCTGAGGTGAATTAGCGAGGGGAAGCGATCATACGTCTGGACCTTTGAGCATCTAAAGAAATTCAGAGCCCATGTGTTTGTGGTTCGTTTGAGAGGTTACCAGTGGGGAGATGAGGACCAGCAAGAGCTTTGAGGGCTGGCAACTTTAGACTAGGAGCAATCGCTGGACGTTCAAATTTCACGGTTTCACTCTGACTTGAATTAACGAGGGGAAGCGATGATACGTCTGGACCTTTGAGTGTCTAAAGAAGTTCAGAGCCCAAGTGTTTTGTGGTTCGTTTGAGAGGTTACCAGTGGGAGATGAGGACCAGCAAGGAGCTTTCAGGGCTGGCACCTTTAGAGTAGGAGCAATCCCTGGACGTTCGCAATTTCAGATTGAGCTCTGAAGAGAATTAGCGAGGGGAAGCGATGATACGTCTGGCCCCTTTGAGTGTCTAAAGAAGTTCAGAGCCCAAGTGTTTGTGGTTCGTTTGAGAGGTTACCAGTGGGAGAGGAGGACCAGCAAGAGCTTTGATGGTTGGCACCTTTAGACGAGGGAGCAGTGGCTGGACGTTCGCAATTCCGCTTTTGAGATCTGGCCAGATTGAGCAGGAGATTGGGTGTATGTTGGAACCTTTAGTAGTCTAAAGAAGTTCAGAGCCCAAGTGTTTGTGGTTCGTTTGAGAGGTTACCCAGTGGGAGATGAGGACCAGCATGAGCTTTGAGGGGTGGCACCTTTAGACTAGGAGCAATCGCTGGACGTTCAAATTTCACGGTTTCACTCTGACTTGAATTAGCGAGGGGAAGCAATGATACGTCTGGACCTTTGAGTGTCTAAAGAAGTTCAGAGCCCAAGTGTTTGTGGTTCTGTTTGAGAGTGTTACCAGTGGAGATGAGGACCAGCAAGAGCTTTCAGGGCTGGCACCTTTAGACTAGGAGCAATCGCTGGACGTTCGAATTTCACGGTTTCACTCTGACTTGAATTAGCGAGGGGAAGCGATGATACGTCTGGACCTTTGAGTGTCTAAAAAAGTTCAGAGCCCAAGTGTTTGTGGTTCGTTTGAGAGGTTACCAGTGGGAGATGAGGACCAGCAAGAGCTTTCAGGGTTGGCAACTTTAGACTAGGAGCAATCGCTGGACGTTCGCAATTTCGGTGTGGATGTCTGCCCAGATTGAGCAGGAGAGCGAGTGTATGTTGGAACCTTTAGTAGTCTAAACAAGTCCAGAGCCCAAGGTGGTTGTGGTTCCTTTGAGAGGTTACCAGTGGGAGATGAGGACCAGCAAGAGCTTTCAGGGCTGGCACCTTTAGACTAGGAGCAATCGCTGGACTTCCGAATTTCACGGTTTCACTCTGACTTGAATTAGCGAGGAGAAGCGATGATACGTCTGGACCTTTGAGTGTCTAAACAAGTTCAGAGTCCAAGTGTTTGTGGCTCGTTTGAGAGGTTACCAGTGGAGATGAGGACCAGCAAGAGCTTTCAGGGCTGGCACCTTTAGACTAGGAGCAATCGCTGGACGTTCGCAATTTCAGTGTTGCGCTGTCACGTGAATTATAGAGGGGAAGCAATGATACGTCTGGACCTTTGCAGGTGTCTAAACAAGTTCAGAGTCCAAGTGTTTGTGGTTCGTTTGAGAGGTTACCAGTGGGAGATGAGGACCAGCAAGAGCTTTCAGGGCTGGCAACTTTAGACTAGGAGCAATCGCTGGACGTTCGCAATTTCGGTTGTGAAGGTCTGGCCAGATTGAGCAGGAGAGCGAGTGTATGTTGGAACCTTTAGTAGTCTAAACAAGTTCAGAGCCCAAGTGTTTGTGGTTCGTTTGAGAGGTTACCAGTGGGAGATGAGGACCAGCAAGAGCTTTCAGGGCTGGCACCTTTAGACTAGGAGCAATCGCTGGACTTCCGAATTTCACGGTTTCACTCTGACTTGAATTAGCGAGGAGAAGCGATGATACGTCTGGACCTTTGAGTGTCTAAACAAGTTCAGAGCCAAGTGTTTGTGGTTCGTTTGAGAGGTTACCAGTGGGGAGATGAGGACCAGCAAGAGCTTTCAGGGCTGGCACCTTTAGACTAGGAGCAATCGCTGGACGTTCGCAATTTCAGGGTTTGCGCTGTCACGTGAATTATAGAGGGGAAGCAATGATACGTCTGGCCCTCTTGAGTGTCTAAACAAGTTCAGAGTCCAAGTGTTTGTGGTTCGTTTGAGAGGTTACCAGTGGGAGATGAGGACCAGCAAGAGCTTTCAGGGCTGGCACCTTTAGAGTAGGAGCAATCGCTGGACGTTCGCAATTTCGGTGTGAAGGTCTGGCCAGATTGAGCAGGAGAGCGAGTGTATGTTGGAACCTTTAGTAGTCTAAACAAGTTCAGAGCCCAAGTGTTTGTGGTTCGTTTGAGAGGTTACCAGTGGGAGATGAGGACCAGCAAGAGCTTTCAGGGCTGGCACCTTTAGAGTAGGAGCAATCCCTGGACGTTCGCAATTTCAGATTTGATCTCTGAAGAGAATTAGCTAGGGGGAAGCGATGATACGTCTGGCCCTTTGAGTGTCTAAAGAAGTTCAGAGCCCAAGTGTTTGTGGTTCGTTTGAGAGGTTACCAGTGTGGAGATGAGGACCAGCAAGAGCTTTGATGGTTGGCACCTTTAGACGAGGAGCAGTCGCTGGACGTTCGCAATTCCGCTTTTGAGATCTGGCCAGATTGAGCAGGAGATTGGGTGTATGTTGGAACCTTTAGTAGTCTAAAGAAGTTCAGAGCCCAAGTGTTTGTGGTTCGTTTGAGAGGTTACCAGTGGGAGATGAGGACCAGCAAGAGCTTTCAGGGCTGGCACCTTTAGACTAGGAGCAATCGCTGGACGTTCACAATTCCGCTTTTGAGATCTGGCGAGATTGAGCAGGAGAGCGAGTGTATGTTGGAACCTTTAGTAGTCTAAACAAGTTGAGAGCCCAAGTGTTTGTGGTTCGTTTGAGAGGTTACCAGTGGGAGATGAGGACCAGCAAGAACTTTGAGGGCTGGCACCTTCAGTCTTGGAGCAACCGGTGGACGTTCGCAATTTCATATTTGAGCTCTGAGGTGAATTAGCGAGGGGAAGCGATGATACGTCTGGACCTTTGAGCATCTAAAGAAATTCAGAGCCCAAGTGTTTGTGGTTCGTTTGAGAGGTTACCAGTGGGAGATGAGGACCAGCAAGAGCTTTCAGGGCTGGCACCTTTAGAGTAGGAGCAATCGCTGGACGTTCGCAATTTCAGATTTGAGCTCTGAAGAGAATTAGCGAGGGGAAGCGATGATACGGTCTGGCCCTTTGAGTGTCTAAAGAAGTTCAGAGCCCAAGTGTTTGTGGTTCGTTTGAGAGGTTACCAGTGGGAGAGGAGGACCAGCAAGAGCTTTGATGGTTGGCACCTTTAGACGAGGAGCAGAGGCTGGACGTTCGCAATTCCGCTTTTGAGATCTGCCAGATTGAGCAGGAGATTGGGTGTATGTTGGAACCTTTAGTAGTCTAAAGAAGTTCAGAGCCCAAGTGTTTGTGGTTCGTTTGAGAGGTTACCAGTGGGAGATGAGGACCAGCAAGAGCTTTGAGGGGTGGCACCTTTAGACTAGGAGCAATCGCTGGACGTTCAAATTTCACGGTTTCACTCTGACTTGAATTAGCGAGGGGAAGCGATGATACGTCTGGACCTTTGAGTGTCTAAAGAAGTTCAGAGCCCAAGTGTTTGTGGTTCGTTTGAGAGGTTACCAGTGGGAGATGAGGACCAGCAAGAGCTTTCAGGGCTGGCACCTTTAGACGAGGAGCAATCGCTGGACGTTCGCAATTTCAGATTTGAGCTCTGAGGTGAATTAGCCAGGGGAAGCGATGATACGTCTGGCCCTTTGAGTGTCTAAACAAGTTCAGAGTCCAAGTGTTTGTGGTTCGTTTGAGAGGGTTACCAGTGGAGATGAGGACCATCAAGAACTTTCAGGGCTGGCAACTTTAGACGATTAGCAATCGCTGGACGTTCACAATTTTAGTGTGGAGTCCTGGCCAGATTGAGCAGGAGAGCGAGTGTATGTTGGAACCTTTAGTAGTCTAAACAAGTTCAGAGCCCAAGTGTTTGTGGTTCGTTTGAGAGAGTTACCAGTGGGAGATGAGGACCAGCAAGAGCTTTCAGGGCTGGCACCTTTAGACTAGGAGCAATCGCTGGACGTTCGCAATTTCAGTGTTGAGCTCTGACGTGAATTAGCGAGGGGAAGCGATGATACGTCTGGACCTTTGAGTGTCTAAAGAAGTTCAGAGCCCAAGTGTTTGTGGTTCGTTTGAGAGGTAACCAGTGGGAGATGAGGACCAGCAAGAGCTTTCAGGGCTGGCACCTTTAGACTAGGAGCAATCGCTGGACGTTCGCAATTCCGCTTTTGAGATCTGGCCAGATTGAGCAGGAGATTGAGTGTATGTTGGAACCTTTAGTAGTTTAACAAGTTCACAGCCCAAGTGTTTGTGGTTCGTTTGAGAGGTTACCAGTGGGAGATGAGGACCAGCAAGAGCTTTCAGGGCTGGCACCTTTAGACTAGGAGCAATCGCTGGACGTTCCCAATTTCAGATTTGAGCTCTGACGTGAACTAGCGAGGGGAAGCGATGATACGCCTGGCCCTTTGAGTGTCTAAAGAAGTTCAGAGCCCAAGTGTTTGTGGTTCATCTGAGAGGTTACCAGTGGGAGATGAGGACCAGCAAGAGCTTTCAGGGCTGGCACTTTAGACTAGGAGCAATCGCTGGACGTTCGCAATTTAATTATTGAGCTCACATGA
>NW_026776313.1:0-74083 GCF_030936135.1 Gavia stellata | reverse complement strand
TGTGTAGGAGCAATCGCCGGACGTTCGCAATTTCGATGTTGAGCTCTGGCCAGATTGAGCAGGAGAGGCTGTGTACGTTGGAAGTTTTAGTAGGCTAAACAAGTTCAGAGCCCAAGTGTTTGTGGTTCGTTTGAGAGGTTACCAGTGGGAGATGAGGACCAGCAAGAGCTTTCAGGGCTGGCACCTTTAGTGTAGGAGCAATCGCTGGACGTTCGCATTTTCGGTGTTGAGCTCTGGCCAGATTGAGCAGGAGAGGCTGTGTACGTTGGAAGTTTTAGTAGCCAAAACAAGTTCAGAGCCCAAGTGTTTGTGGTTCGTTTGAGAAGTTACCAGGTGGGAGATGAGGACCAGCAAGAGCTTTCAGGGCTGGCACCTTTAGTGTAGGAGCAATCGCCGCACGTTCGCAATTTCGGTGTTGAATTTTGGCCAGATTGAGCAGGAGAGGCTGTGTACGTTAGAAGTTTTAGTAGGCTAAACAAGTTCAGAGCCCAAGTGTTTGTGGTTCGTTTGAGAGGTTACCAGTGGGAGATGAGGACCAGCAAGAGCTTTCAGGGCTGGCATCTTTAGTGTAGGAGCAATCCCTGGACGTTCGCAATTTCGGTGTTGAGCTCTGGCCAGATTGAGCAGGAGAGGCTGTGTACGTTGGAAGTTTTAGTAGCCAAAACAAGTTCAGAGCCCAAGTGTTTGTGGTTCGTTTGAGAGGTTACCAGTGGGAGATGAGGACCAGCAAGAGCTTTCAGGGCTGGCACCTTTAGTGTAGGAGCAATTGCTGGACGTTCGCATTTTCGGTGTTGAGCTCTGGCCAGATTGAGCAGGAGAGGCTGTGTATGTTGGAAGTTTTAGTAGGCTAAACAAGTTCAGAGCCCAAGTGTTTGTGGTTCGTTTGAGAGGTTACCAGTGGGAGATGAGGACCAGCAAGAGCTTTCAGGGCTGGCACCTTTAGTGTGGGAGCAATCCCTGGACGTTCGCATTTTCCGTGTTGAGCTCTGGCCAGATTGAGCAGGAGAGGCTGTGTACGTTGGAAGTTTTGGTAGGCTAAACAAGTTCAGAGCCCAAGTGTTTGTGGTTCGTTTGAGAGGTTACCAGTGGGAGATGAGGATCAGCAAGAGCTTTCAGGGCTGGCACCTTTAGTGTAGGAGCAATCCCTGGACGTTCGCATTTTCGGTGTTGAGCTCTGGCCAGATTGAGCAGGAGAGGCTGTGTACGTTGGAAGTTTTAGTAGGCTAAACAAGTTCAGAGCCCAAGTGTTTGTGGTTCGTTTGAGAGGTTACCAGTGGGAGATGAGGACCAGCAAGAGCTTTCAGGGCTGGCACCTTTAGTGTAGGAGCAATCACCGGACGTTCGCAATTCCAGTGTTGAATTTTGGCCAGATTGAGCAGGAGAGGCTGTGTACATTGGAAGTTTTAGTAGGCTAAACAAGTTCAGAGCCCAAGTGTTTTGTGGTTCGTTTGAGAGGTTACCAGTGGGAGATGAGGACCAGCAAGAGCTTTCAGGGCTGGCACCTTTAGTGTAGGAGCAATCGCCGGACGTTCGCAATTTCGATGTTGAGCTCTGGCCAGATTGAGCAGGAGAGGCTGTGTACGTTGGAAGTTTTAGTAGGCTAAACAAGTTCAGAGCCCAAGTGTTTGTGGTTCGTTTGAGAGGTTACCAGTGGGAGATGAGGACCAGCAAGAGCTTTCAGGGCTGGCACCTTTAGTGTAGGAGCAATCGCCGGACGTTCGCAATTTCGATGTTGAGCTCTGGCCAGATTGAGCAGGAGAGGCTGTGTACGTTGGAAGTTTTAGTAGGCTAAACAAGTTGAGAGCCCAAGTGTTTGTGGTTCGTTTGAGAGGTTACCAGTGGGAGATGAGGACCAGCAAGAGCTTTCAGGGCTGGCACCTTTAGTGTAGGAGCAATCGCCGGACGTTCGCAGTTTCGGTGTTGAGCTCTGGCCAGATTGAGCAGGAGAGGCTGTGTACGTTGGAAGTTTTAGTAGGCTAAACAAGTTCAGAGCCCAAGTGTTTGTGGTTCGTTTGAGAGGTTACCAGTGGGAGATGAGGACCAGCAAGAGCTTTCAGGGCTGGCACCTTTAGTGTAGGAGCAATCGCCGGACGTTCGCAATTTCGATGTTGAGCTCTGGCCAGATTGAGCAGGAGAGGCTGTGTACGTTGGAAGTTTTAGTAGGCTAAAGAAGTTCAGAGCCCAAGTGTTTTGTGGTTCGTTTTGAGAGGTTACCAGTGGGAGATGAGGACCAGCAAGAGCTTTCAGGGCTGGCACCTTTAGTGTAGGAGCAATACCTGGACGTTTGCAATTTCGGTTGTATGAGCTCTGGCCAGATTGAGCAGGAGAGGCTGTGTACGTTGGAAGTTTTAGTAGGCTAAACAAGTTCAGAGCCCAAGTGTTTGTGGTTCGTTTGAGAGGTTACCAGTGGGAGATGAGGACCAGCAACAGCTTTCAGGGCTGGCACCTTTAGTGTAGGAGCAATCGCTGGACGTTCGCATTTTCGGTGTTGAGCTCTGGCCAGATTGAGCAGGAGAGGCTGTGTACGTTGGAAGTTTTAGTAGCCAAAACAAGTTCAGAGCCCAAGTGTTTGTGGTTCGTTTGAGAAGTTACCAGTGGGAGATGAGGACCAGCAAGAGCTTTCAGGGCTGGCACCTTTAGTGTAGGAGCAATTGCCGGACGTTCGCAATTTCGGTGTTGAATTTAGGCCAGATTGAGCAGGAGAGGCTGTGTACGTTGGAAGTTTTAGTAGGCTAAACAAGTTCAGAGCCCCAAGTGTTTGTGGTTCGTTTGAGAGGTTACCAGTGGGAGATGAGGACCAGCAAGAGCTTTCAGGGCTGGCATCTTTAGTGTAGGATCAATCCCTGGACGTTCGCAATTTCGGTGTTGAGCTCTGGCCAGATTGAGCAGGAGAGGCTGTGTACGTTGGAAGTTTTAGTAGGCTAAACAAGTTCAGAGCCCAAGTGTTTGTGGTTCGTTTGAGAGGTTACCAGTGGGAGATGAGGACCAGCAAGAGCTTTCAGGACTGTCACCTTTAGTGTAGGAGCAATCGCCGGACGTTCGCAATTTCGGTGTTGAGCTCTGGCCAGATTGAGCAGGAGAGGCTGTGTACGTTGGAAGTTTTAGTAGGCTAAACAAGTTCAGAGCCCAAGTGTTTGTGGTTCGTTTGAGAGGTTACCAGTGGGAGATGAGGACCAGCAAGAGCTTTCAGGGCTGGCACCTTTAGTGTAGGAGCAATCGCCGGACGTTCGCAATTCCGGTGTTGAATTTTGGCCAGATTGAGCAGGAGAGGCTTTGTACGTTGGAAGTTTTAGTAGGCTAAACAAGTTCAGAGCCCAAGTGTTTGTGGTTCGTTTGAGAGGTTACCAGTGGGAGATGAGGAGCAGCAAGAGCTTTCAGGGCTGGCACCTTTAGTGTAGGAGCAATCGCTGGACGTTCGCATTTTCGGTGTTGAGCTCTGGCCAGATTGAGCAGGAGAGGCTGTGTACGTTGGAAGTTTTAGTAGCCAAAACAAGTTCAGAGCCCAAGTGTTTGTGGTTCCTTTGAGAAGTCACCAGTGGGAGATGAGGACCAGCAAGAGCTTTCAGGGCTGGCACCTTTAGTGTAGGAGCAATCGCCGGACATTCGCAATTTCGGTGTTGAATTTTGGCCAGATTGAGCAGGAGAGGCTGTGTACGTTGGAAGTTTTAGTAGGCTAAACAAGTTCAGAGCCCAAGTGTTTGTGGTTCGTTTGAGAGGTTACCAGTGGGGAGATGAGGACCAGCAAGAGCTTTCAGGGCTGGCACCTTTAGTGTAGGAGCAATCGCCGGACGTTCGCAATTTCGGTGTTGAATTTTGGCCAGATTGAGCAGGAGAGGCTGTGTACGTTGGAAGTTTTAGTAGGCTAAACAAGTTCAGAGCCCAAGTGTTTGTGGTTCGTTTGAGAGGTTACCAGTGGGAGATGAGGATCAGCAAGAGCTTTCAGGGCTGGCATCTTTAGTGTAGGAGCAATCCCTGGACGTTCGGAATTTCGGTGTTGAGCTCTGGCCAGATTGAGCAGGAGAGGCTGTGTACGTTGGAAGTTTTAGTAGGCTAAACAAGTTCAGAGCCCAAGTGTTTGTGGTTCGTTTGAGAGGTTACCAGTGGGAGATGAGGACCAGCAAGAGCTTTCAGGGCTGGCACCTTTAGTGTAGGAGCAATCCCTGGACGTTCGCAATTTCGGTGTTGAGCTCTGGCCAGATTGAGCAGGAGAGGCTGTGTACGTTGGAAGTTTTGTAGGCTAAACAAGTTCAGAGCCCAAGTGTTTGTGGTTCGTTTGAGAGGTTACCAGTGGGAGATGAGGACCAGCAAGAGCTTTCAGGGCTGGCACCTTTAGTGTAGGAGCAATCGCCGGACGTTCGCAATTTCGGTGTTGAGCTCTGGCCAGATTGAGCAGGAGAGGCTGTGTACGTTGGAAGTTTTAGTAGGCTAAACAAGTTCAGAGCCCAAGTGTTTGTGGTTCGTTTGAGAGGTTACCAGTGGGAGATGAGGACCAGCAACAGCTTTCAGGGCTGGCACCTTTAGTGTAGGAGCAATCCCTGGACGTTCGCAATTCCGGTGTTGAGCTCTGGCCAGATTGAGCAGGAGAGGCTGTGTACGTTGGAAGTTTTAGTAGGCTAAACAAGTTCAGAGCCCAAGTGTTTGTGGTTCGTTTGAGAGGTTACCAGTGGGAGATGAGGACCAGCAAGAGCTTTCAGGGCTGGCACCTTTAGTGTAGGAGCAATTGCTGGACGTTCGCAATTTCGGTGTTGAGCTCTGGCCAGATTGAGCAGGAGAGGCTGTGTACGTTGGAAGTTTTAGTAGGCTAAACAAGTTCAGAGCCCAAGTGTTTGTGGTTCGTTTGAGAGGTTACCAGTGGGAGATGAGGACCAGCAACAGCTTTCAGGGCTGGCACCTTTAGTGTGGGAGCAATCCCTGGACGTTCGCATTTTCGCTGTTGAGCTCTGGCCAGATTGAGCAGGAGAGGCTGTGTACGTTGGAAGTTTTTAGTAGGCTAAACAAGTTCAGAGCCCAAGTGTTTGTGGTTCGTTTGAGAGGTTACCAGTGGGAGATGAGGACCAGCAAGAGCTTTCAGGGCTGGCACCTTTAGTGTAGGAGCAATCCCTGGACGTTCGCATTTTCGGTGTTGAGCTCTGGCCAGATTGAGCAGGAGAGGCTGTGTACGTTGGAAGTTTTAGTAGGCTAAACAAGTTCAGAGCCCAAGTGTTTGTGGTTCGTTTGAGAGGTTACCAGTGGGAGATGAGGACCAGCAAGAGCTTTCAGGGCTGGCACCTTTAGTGTAGGAGCAATCGCCGGACGTTCGCAGTTTTGGTGTTGAGCTCTGGCCAGATTGAGCAGGAGAGGCTGTGTACGTTGGAAGTTTTAGTAGGCTAAACAAGTTCAGAGCCCAAGTGTTTGTGGTTCGTTTGAGAGGTTACCAGTGGGAGATGAGGACCAGCAAGAGCTTTCAGGGCTGGCACCTTTAGTGTAGGAGCAATCGCCGGACGTTCGCAATTTCGATGTTGAGCTCTGGCCAGATTGAGCAGGAGAGGCTGTGTACGTTGGAAGTTTTAGTAGGCTAAACAAGTTCAGAGCCCAAGTGTTTGTGGTTCGTTTGAGAGGTTACCAGTGGGAGATGAGGACCAGCAAGAGCTTTCAGGGCTGGCACCTTTAGTGTAGGAGCAATCGCTGGACGTTCGCATTTTCGGTGTTGAGCTCTGGCCAGATTGAGCAGGAGAGGCTGTGTACGTTGGAAGTTTTAGTAGCCAAAACAAGTTCAGAGCCCAAGTGTTTGTGGTTCGTTTGAGAAGTTACCAGTGGGAGATGAGGACCAGCAAGAGCTTTCAGGGCTGGCACCTTTAGTGTAGGAGCAATCGCCGCACGTTCGCAATTTCGGTGTTGAATTTTGGCCAGATTGAGCAGGAGAGGCTGTGTACGTTAGAAGTTTTAGTAGGCTAAACAAGTTCAGAGCCCAAGTGTTTGTGGTTCGTTTGAGAGGTTACCAGTGGGAGATGAGGACCAGCAAGAGCTTTCAGGGCTGGCATCTTTAGTGTAGGAGCAATCCCTGGACGTTCGCAATTTCGGTGTTGAGCTCTGGCCAGATTGAGCAGGAGAGGCTGTGTACGTTGGAAGTTTTAGTAGCCAAAACAAGTTCAGAGCCCAAGTGTTTGTGGTTCGTTTGAGAGGGTTACCAGTGGGAGATGAGGACCAGCAAGAGCTTTCAGGGCTGGCACCTTTAGTGTAGGAGCAATTGCTGGACGTTCGCATTTTCGGTGTTGAGCTCTGGCCAGATTGAGCAGGAGAGGCTGTGTATGTTGGAAGTTTTAGTAGGCTAAACAAGTTCAGAGCCCAAGTGTTTGTGGTTCGTTTGAGAGGTTACCAGTGGGAGATGAGGACCAGCAAGAGCTTTCAGGGCTGGCACCTTTAGTGTGGGAGCAATCCCTGGACGTTCGCATTTTCCGTGTTGAGCTCTGGCCAGATTGAGCAGGAGAGGCTGTGTACGTTGGAAGTTTTGGTAGGCTAAACAAGTTCAGAGCCCAAGTGTTTGTGGTTCGTTTGAGAGGTTACCAGTGGGAGATGAGGATCAGCAAGAGCTTTCAGGGCTGGCACCTTTAGTGTAGGAGCAATCCCTGGACGTTCGCATTTTCGGTGTTGAGCTCTGGCCAGATTGAGCAGGAGAGGCTGTGTACGTTGGAAGTTTTAGTAGGCTAAACAAGTTCAGAGCCCAAGTGTTTGTGGTTCGTTTTGAGAGGTTACCAGTGGGAGATGAGGACCAGCAAGAGCTTTCAGGGCTGGCACCTTTAGTGTAGGAGCAATCACCGGACGTTCGCAATTCCAGTGTTGAATTTTGGCCAGATTGAGCAGGAGAGGCTGTGTACATTGGAAGTTTTAGTAGGCTAAACAAGTTCAGAGCCCAAGTGTTTGTGGTTCGTTTGAGAGGTTACCAGTGGGAGATGAGGACCAGCAAGAGCTTTCAGGGCTGGCACCTTTAGTGTAGGAGCAATCGCCGGACGTTCGCAATTTCGATGTTGAGCTCTGGCCAGATTGAGCAGGAGAGGCTGTGTACGTTGGAAGTTTTAGTAGGCTAAACAAGTTCAGAGCCCAAGTGTTTGTGGTTCGTTTGAGAGGTTACCAGTGGGAGATGAGGACCAGCAAGAGCTTTCAGGGCTGGCACCTTTAGTGTAGGAGCAATCGCCGGACGTTCGCAATTTCGATGTTGAGCTCTGGCCAGATTGAGCAGGAGAGGCTGTGTACGTTGGAAGTTTTAGTAGGCCTAAACAAGTTGAGAGCCCAAGTGTTTGTGGTTCGTTTGAGAGGTTACCAGTGGGAGATGAGGACCAGCAAGAGCTTTCAGGGCTGGCACCTTTAGTGTAGGAGCAATCGCCGGACGTTCGCAGTTTCGGTGTTGAGCTCTGGCCAGATTGAGCAGGAGAGGCTGTGTACGTTGGAAGTTTTAGTAGGCTAAACAAGTTCAGAGCCCAAGTGTTTGTGGTTCGTTTGAGAGGTTACCAGTGGGAGATGAGGACCAGCAAGAGCTTTCAGGGCTGGCACCTTTAGTGTAGGAGCAATCGCCGGACGTTCGCAATTTTCGATGTTGAGCTCTGGCCAGATTGAGCAGGAGAGGCTGTGTACGTTGGAAGTTTTAGTAGGCTAAAGAAGTTCAGAGCCCAAGTGTTTGTGGTTCGTTTGAGAGGTTACCAGTGGGAGATGAGGACCAGCAAGAGCTTTCAGGGCTGGCACCTTTAGTGTAGGAGCAATACCTGGACGTTTGCAATTTCGGTGTTGAGCTCTGGCCAGATTGAGCAGGAGAGGCTGTGTACGTTGGAAGTTTTAGTAGGCTAAACAAGTTCAGAGCCCAAGTGTTTGTGGTTCGTTTGAGAGGTTACCAGTGGGAGATGAGGACCAGCAACAGCTTTCAGGGCTGGCACCTTTAGTGTAGGAGCAATCGCTGGACGTTCGCATTTTCGGTGTTGAGCTCTGGCCAGATTGAGCAGGAGAGGCTGTGTACGTTGGAAGTTTTAGTAGCCAAAACAAGTTCAGAGCCCAAGTGTTTGTGGTTCGTTTGAGAAGTTACCAGTGGGAGATGAGGACCAGCAAGAGCTTTCAGGGCTGGCACCTTTAGTGTAGGAGCAATTGCCGGACGTTCGCAATTTCGGTGTTGAATTTAGGCCAGATTGAGCAGGAGAGGCTGTGTACGTTGGAAGTTTTAGTAGGCTAAACAAGTTCAGAGCCCAAGTGTTTGTGGTTCGTTTGAGAGGTTACCAGTGGGAGATGAGGACCAGCAAGAGCTTTCAGGGCTGGCATCTTTAGTGTAGGATCAATCCCTGGACGTTCGCAATTTCGGTGTTGAGCTCTGGCCAGATTGAGCAGGAGAGGCTGTGTACGTTGGAAGTTTTAGTAGGCTAAACAAGTTCAGAGCCCAAGTGTTTGTGGTTCGTTTGAGAGGTTACCAGTGGGAGATGAGGACCAGCAAGAGCTTTCAGGGCTGGCACCTTTAGTGTAGGAGCAATCCCTGGACGTTCGCATTTTCGGTGTTGAGCTCTGGCCAGATTGAGCAGGAGAGGCTGTGTACGTTGGAAGTTTTGGTAGGCTAAACAAGTTCAGAGCCCAAGTGTTTGTGGTTCGTTTGAGAGGTTACCAGTGGGAGATGAGGACCAGCAAGAGCTTTCAGGGCTGGCACCTTTAGTGTAGGAGCAATCGCCGGACGTTCGCATTTTCGGTGTTGAGCTCTGGCCAGATTGAGCAGGAGAGGCTGTGTACGTTGGAAGTTTTGGTAGGCTAAACAAGTTCAGAGCCCAAGTGTTTGTGGTTCGTTTGAGAGGTTACCAGTGGGAGATGAGGACCAGCAAGAGCTTTCAGGGCTGGCACCTTTAGTGTAGGAGCAATCGCCGGACGTTCGCAATTCCGGTGTTGAGCTCTGGCCAGATTGAGCAGGACAGGCTGTGTACGTTGGAAGTTTTAGTAGGCTAAACAAGTTCAGAGCCCAAGTGTTTGTGGTTCGTTTGAGAGGTTACCAGTGGGAGATGAGGACCAGCAAGAGCTTTCAGGGCTGGCACCTTTAGTGTAGGAGCAATCCCTGGACGTTCGCAATTTCGGTGTTGAGCTCTGGCCAGATTGAGCAGGAGAGGCTGTGTACGTTGGAAGTTTTAGTAGGCTAAACAAGTTCAGAGCCCAAGTGTTTGTGGTTCGTTTGAGAGGTTACCAGTGGGAGATGAGGACCAGCAAGAGCTTTCAGGGCTGGCACCTTTAGTGTAGGAGCAATCGCCGGACGTTCGCAGTTCCGGTGTTGAATTTTGGCCAGATTGAGCAGGAGAGGCTGTGTACGTTGGAAGTTTTAGTAGGCTAAACAAGTTCAGAGCCCAAGTGTTTGTGGTTCGTTTGAGAGGTTACCAGTGGGAGATGAGGACCAGCAAGAGCTTTCAGGGCTGGCATCTTTAGTGTAGGAGCAATCCCTGGACGTTCGGAATTTCGGTGTTGAATTTTGGCCAGATTGAGCAGGAGAGGCTGTGTACGTTGGAAGTTTTAGTAGGCTAAACAAGTTCAGAGCCCAAGTGTTTGTGGTTCGTTTGAGAGGTTACCAGTGGGAGATGAGGACCAGCAAGAGCTTTCAGGGCTGGCACCTTTAGTGTAGGAGCAATCGCCGGACGTTCGCAATTCCGGTCTTGAATGTTGGCCAGATTGAGCAGGAGAGGCTGTGTACGTTGGAAGTTTTAGTAGGCTAAACAAGTTCAGAGCCCAAGTGTTTGTGGTTCGTTTGAGAGGTTACCAGTGGGAGATGAGGACCAGCAAGAGCTTTCAGGGCTGGCACCTTTAGTGTAGGAGCAATCGCTGGACGTTTCGCATTTTCGGTGTTGAGCTCTGGCCAGATTGAGCAGGAGAGGCTGTGTACATTGGAAGTTTTAGTAGCCAAAACAAGTTCAGAGCCCAAGTGTTTGTGGTTCCTTTGAGAAGTCACCAGTGGGAGATGAGGACCAGCAAGAGCTTTCAGGGCTGGCACCTTTAGTGTAGGAGCAATCGCCGGACGTTCGCAATTTCGGTGTTGAATTTTTGGCCAGATTGAGCAGGAGAGGCTGTGTACGTTGGAAGTTTTAGTAGGCTAAACAAGTTCAGAGCCCAAGTGTTTGTGGTTCGTTTGAGAGGTTACCAGTGGGAGATGAGGACCAGCAAGAGCTTTCAGGGCTGGCACCTTTAGTGTAGGAGCAATCGCCGGACGTTCGCAATTTCGGTGTTGAGCTCTGGCCAGATTGAGCAGGAGAGGCTGTGTACGTTGGAAGTTTTAGTAGGCTAAACAAGTTCAGAGCCCAAGTGTTTGTGGTTCGTTTGAGAGGTTACCAGTGGGAGATGAGGACCAGCAAGAGCTTTCAGGGCTGGCACCTTTAGTGTAGGAGCAATCGCTGGACGTTCGCAATTTCGGTGTTGAGCTCTGGCCAGATTGAGCAGGAGAGGCTGTGTACGTTGGAAGTTTTAGTAGGCTAAACAAGTTCAGAGCCCAAGTGTTTGTGGTTCGTTTGAGAGGTTACCAGTGGGAGATGAGGACCAGCAAGAGCTTTCAGGGCTGGCACCTTTAGTGTAGGAGCAATCGCCGGACGTTCGCAATTTCGGTGTTGAGCTCTGGCCAGATTGAGCAGGAGAGGCTGTGTACGTTGGAAGTTTTAGTAGGCTAAACAAGTTCAGAGCCCAAGTGTTTGTGGTTCGTTTGAGAGGTTACCAGTGGGAGATGAGGACCAGCAAGAGCTTTCAGGGCTGGCACCTTTAGTGTAGGAGCAATTGCTGGACGTTCGCATTTTCGGTGTTGAGCTCTGGCCAGATTGAGCAGGAGAGGCTGTGTACGTTGGAAGTTTTAGTAGGCTAAACAAGTTCAGAGCCCAAGTGTTTGTGGTTCGTTTGAGAGGTTACCAGTGGGAGATGAGGACCAGCAACAGCTTTCAGGGCTGGCACCTTTAGTGTGGGAGCAATCCCTGGACGTTCGCATTTTCGCTGTTGAGCTCTGGCCAGATTGAGCAGGAGAGGCTGTGTACGTTGGAAGTTTTAGTAGGCTAAACAAGTTCAGAGCCCAAGTGTTTGTGGTTCGTTTGAGAGGTTACCAGTGGGAGATGAGGACCAGCAAGAGCTTTCAGGGCTGGCACCTTTAGTGTGGGAGCAATCCCTGGACGTTCGCATTTTCGGTGTTGAGCTCTGGCCAGATTGAGCAGGAGAGGCTGTGTACGTTGGAAGTTTTAGTAGCCAAAACAAGTTCAGAGCCCAAGTGTTTGTGGTTCGTTTGAGAAGTTACCAGTGGGAGATGAGGACCAGCAAGAGCTTTCAGGGCTGGCACCTTTAGTGTAGGAGCAATTGCCGGACGTTCGCAATTTCGGTGTTGAATTTAGGCCAGATTGAGCAGGAGAGGCTGTGTACGTTGGAAGTTTTAGTAGGCTAAACAAGTTCAGAGCCCAAGTGTTTGTGGTTCGTTTGAGAGGTTACCAGTGGGAGATGAGGACCAGCAAGAGCTTTCAGGGCTGGCACCTTTAGTGTAGGAGCAATCGCCGGACGTTCGCAGTTTTGGTGTTGAGCTCTGGCCAGATTGAGCAGGAGAGGCTGTGTACGTTGGAAGTTTTAGTAGGCTAAACAAGTTCAGAGCCCAAGTGTTTGTGGTTCGTTTGAGAGGTTACCAGTGGGAGATGAGGACCAGCAAGAGCTTTCAGGGCTGGCACCTTTAGTGTAGGAGCAATCGCCGGACGTTCGCAATTTCGGTGTTGAGCTCTGGCCAGATTGAGCAGGAGAGGCTGTGTACGTTGGAAGTTTTAGTAGGCTAAACAAGTTCAGAGCCCAAGTGTTTGTGGTACGTTTGAGAGGTTACCAGTGGGAGATGAGGACCAGCAAGAGCTTTCAGGGCTGGCATCTTTAGTGTAGGAGCAATCCCTGGACGTTCGCAATTTCGGTGTTGAGCTCTGGCCAGATTGAGCAGGAGAGGCTGTGTACGTTGGAAGTTTTAGTAGGCTAAACAAGTTCAGAGCCCAAGTGTTTGTGGTTCGTTTGAGAGGTTACCAGTGGGAGATGAGGACCAGCAAGAGCTTTCAGGGCTGGCACCTTTAGTGTAGGAGCAATTGCTGGACGTTCGCATTTTCGGTGTTGAGCTCTGGCCAGATTGAGCAGGAGAGGCTGTGTATGTTGGAAGTTTTAGTAGGCTAAACAAGTTCAGAGCCCAAGTGTTTGTGGTTCGTTTGAGAGGTTACCAGTGGGAGATGAGGACCAGCAAGAGCTTTCAGGGCTGGCACCTTTAGTGTGGGAGCAATCCCTGGACGTTCGCATTTTCGGTGTTGAGCTCTGGCCAGATTGAGCAGGAGAGGCTGTGTACGTTGGAAGTTTTGGTAGGCTAAACAAGTTCAGAGCCCAAGTGTTTGTGGTTCGTTTGAGAGGTTACCAGTGGGAGATGAGGATCAGCAAGAGCTTTCAGGGCTGGCACCTTTAGTGTAGGAGCAATCCCTGGACGTTACGCATTTTCGGTGTTGAGCTCTGGCCAGATTGAGCAGGAGAGGCTGTGTACGTTGGAAGTTTTAGTAGCCAAAACAAGTTCAGAGCCCAAGTGTTTGTGGTTCGTTTGAGAGGTTACCAGTGGGAGATGAGGAGCAGCAAGAGCTTTCAGGGCTGGCACCTTTAGTGTAGGAGCAATCACCGGACGTTCGCAATTCCAGTGTTGAATTTTGGCCAGATTGAGCAGGAGAGGCTGTGTACGTTGGAAGTTTTAGTAGGCTAAACAAGTTCAGAGCCCAAGTGTTTGTGGTTCGTTTGAGAGGTTACCAGTGGGAGATGAGGACCAGCAAGAGCTTTCAGGGCTGGCACCTTTAGTGTAGGAGCAATCGCCGGACGTTCGCAATTTCGATGTTGAGCTCTGGCCAGATTGAGCAGGAGAGGCTGTGTACGTTGGAAGTTTTAGTAGGCTAAACAAGTTCAGAGCCCAAGTGTTTGTGGTTCGTTTGAGAGGTTACCAGTGGGAGATGAGGATCAGCAAGAGCTTTCAGGGCTGGCACCTTTAGTGTAGGAGCAATCCCTGGACGTTCGCATTTTCGGTGTTGAGCTCTGGCCAGATTGAGCAGGAGAGGCTGTGTACGTTGGAAGTTTTAGTAGGCAAAACAAGTTCAGAGCCCAAGTGTTTGTGGTTCGTTTGAGAGGTTACCAGTGGGAGATGAGGACCAGCAAGAGCTTTCAGGGCTGGCACCTTTAGTGTAGGAGCAATCGCCGGACGTTCGCAGTTTCGGTGTTGAGCTCTGGCCAGATTGAGCAGGAGAGGCTGTGTACGTTGGAAGTTTTAGTAGGCTAAACAAGTTCAGAGCCCAAGTGTTTGTGGTTCGTTTGAGAGGTTACCAGTGGGAGATGAGGACCAGCAAGAGCTTTCAGGGCTGGCACCTTTAGTGTAGGAGCAATCGCCGGACGTTCGCAATTTCGATGTTGAGCTCTGGCCAGATTGAGCAGGAGAGGCTGTGTACGTTGGAAGTTTTAGTAGGCTAAAGAAGTTCAGAGCCCAAGTGTTTGTGGTTCGTTTGAGAGGTTACCAGTGGGAGATGAGGACCAGCAAGAGCTTTCAGGGCTGGCACCTTTAGTGTAGGAGCAATCGCCGGACGTTCGCAATTTCGGTGTTGAATTTAGGCCAGATTGAGCAGGAGAGGCTGTGTACGTTGGAAGTTTTAGTAGGCTAAACAAGTTCAGAGCCCAAGTGTTTGTGGTTCGTTTGAGAGGTTACCAGTGGGAGATGAGGACCAGCAAGAGCTTTCAGGGCTGGCATCTTTAGTGTAGGATCAATCCCTGGACGTTCGCAATTTCGGTGTTGAGCTCTGGCCAGATTGAGCAGGAGAGGCTGTGTACGTTGGAAGTTTTAGTAGGCTAAACAAGTTCAGAGCCCAAGTGTTTGTGGTTCGTTTGAGAGGTTACCAGTGGGAGATGAGGACCAGCAAGAGCTTTCAGGGCTGGCACCTTTAGTGTAGGAGCAATCGCCGGACGTTCGCAATTTCGGTGTTGAGCTCTGGCCAGATTGAGCAGGAGAGGCTGTGTACGTTGGAAGTTTTAGTAGCCAAAACAAGTTCAGAGCCCAAGTGTTTGTGGTTCGTTTGAGAGGTTACCAGTGGGAGATGAGGACCAGCAAGAGCTTTCAGGGCTGGCACCTTTAGTGTAGGAGCAATTGCTGGACGTTCGCATTTTCGGTGTTGAGCTCTGGCCAGATTGAGCAGGAGAGGCTGTGTACGTTGGAAGTTTTAGTAGGCTAAACAAGTTCAGAGCCCAAGTGTTTGTTGTTCGTTTGAGAGGTTACCAGTGGGAGATGAGGACCAGCAAGAGCTTTCAGGGCTGGCACCTTTAGTGTAGGAGCAATCGCCGGACGTTCGCAATTCCGGTGTTGAATGTTGGCCAGATTGAGCAGGAGAGGCTGTGTACGTTGGAAGTTTTAGTAGGCTAAACAAGTTCAGAGCCCAAGTGTTTGTGGTTCGTTTGAGAGGTTACCAGTGGGAGATGAGGACCAGCAAGAGCTTTCAGGGCTGGCATCTTTAGTGTAGGAGCAATCCCTGGACGTTCGCAATTTCGGTGTTGAGCTCTGGCCAGATTGAGCAGGAGAGGCTGTGTACGTTGGAAGTTTTAGTAGGCTAAACAAGTTCAGAGCCCAAGTGTTTGTGGTTCGTTTGAGAGGTTACCAGTGGGAGATGAGGACCAGCAAGAGCTTTCAGGGCTGGCACCTTTAGTGTAGGAGCAATCGCCGGACGTTCGCAATTCCGGTGTTGAATTTTGGCCAGATTGAGCAGGAGAGGCTGTGTACGTTGGAAGTTTTAGTAGGCTAAACAAGTTCAGAGCCCAAGTGTTTGTGGTTCGTTTGAGAGGTTACCAGTGGGAGATGAGGACCAGCAAGAGCTTTCAGGGCTGGCATCTTTAGTGTAGGAGCAATCCCTGGACGTTCGGAATTTCGGTGTTGAATTTTGGCCAGATTGAGCAGGAGAGGCTGTGTACGTTGGAAGTTTTTAGTAGGCTAAACAAGTTCAGAGCCCAAGTGTTTGTGGTTCGTTTGAGAGGTTACCAGTGGGAGATGAGGACCAGCAAGAGCTTTCAGGGCTGGCACCTTTAGTGTAGGAGCAATCGCCGGACGTTCGCAATTTCGGTGTTGAGCTCTGGCCAGATTGAGCAGGAGAGGCTGTGTACGTTGGAAGTTTTAGTAGGCTAAACAAGTTCAGAGCCCAAGTGTTTGTGGTACGTTTGAGAGGTTACCAGTGGGAGATGAGGACCAGCAAGAGCTTTCAGGGCTGGCATCTTTAGTGTAGGAGCAATCCCTGGACGTTCGCAATTTCGGTGTTGAGCTCTGGCCAGATTGAGCAGGAGAGGCTGTGTACGTTGGAAGTTTTAGTAGCCAAAACAAGTTCAGAGCCCAAGTGTTTGTGGTTCGTTTGAGAGGTTACCAGTGGGAGATGAGGACCAGCAAGAGCTTTCAGGGCTGGCACCTTTAGTGTAGGAGCAATTGCTGGACGTTCGCATTTTCGGTGTTGAGCTCTGGCCAGATTGAGCAGGAGAGGCTGTGTATGTTGGAAGTTTTAGTAGGCTAAACAAGTTCAGAGCCCAAGTGTTTGTGGTTCGTTTGAGAGGTTACCAGTGGGAGATGAGGACCAGCAAGAGCTTTCAGGGCTGGCACCTTTAGTGTGGGAGCAATCCCTGGACGTTCGCATTTTCGGTGTTGAGCTCTGGCCAGATTGAGCAGGAGAGGCTGTGTACGTTGGAAGTTTTGGTAGGCTAAACAAGTTCAGAGCCCAAGTGTTTGTGGTTCGTTTGAGAGGTTACCAGTGGGAGATGAGGATCAGCAAGAGCTTTCAGGGCTGGCACCTTTAGTGTAGGAGCAATCCCTGGACGTTCGCATTTTCGGTGTTGAGCTCTGGCCAGATTGAGCAGGAGAGGCTGTGTACGTTGGAAGTTTTAGTAGCCAAAACAAGTTCAGAGCCCAAGTGTTTGTGGTTCGTTTGAGAGGTTACCAGTGGGAGATGAGGACCAGCAAGAGCTTTCAGGGCTGGCACCTTTAGTGTAGGAGCAATCACCGGACGTTCGCAATTCCAGTGTTGAATTTTGGCCAGATTGAGCAGGAGAGGCTGTGTACGTTGGAAGTTTTAGTAGGCTAAACAAGTTCAGAGCCCAAGTGTTTGTGGTTCGTTTGAGAGGTTACCAGTGGGAGATGAGGACCAGCAAGAGCTTTCAGGGCTGGCACCTTTAGTGTAGGAGCAATCGCCGGACGTTCGCAATTTCGATGTTGAGCTCTGGCCAGATTGAGCAGGAGAGGCTGTGTACGTTGGAAGTTTTAGTAGGCTAAACAAGTTCAGAGCCCAAGTGTTTGTGGTTCGTTTGAGAGGTTACCAGTGGGAGATGAGGATCAGCAAGAGCTTTCAGGGCTGGCACCTTTAGTGTAGGAGCAATCCCTGGACGTTCGCATTTTCGGTGTTGAGCTCTGGCCAGATTGAGCAGGAGAGGCTGTGTACGTTGGAAGTTTTAGTAGGCAAAACAAGTTCAGAGCCCAAGTGTTTGTGGTTCGTTTGAGAGGTTACCAGTGGGAGATGAGGACCAGCAAGAGCTTTCAGGGCTGGCACCTTTAGTGTAGGAGCAATCGCCGGACGTTCGCAGTTTCGGTGTTGAGCTCTGGCCAGATTGAGCAGGAGAGGCTGTGTACGTTGGAAGTTTTAGTAGGCTAAAGAAGTTCAGAGCCCAAGTGTTTGTGGTTCGTTTGAGAGGTTACCAGTGGGAGATGAGGACCAGCAAGAGCTTTCAGGGCTGGCACCTTTAGTGTAGGAGCAATCGCCGGACGTTCGCAATTTCGGTGTTGAATTTAGGCCAGATTGAGCAGGAGAGGCTGTGTACGTTGGAAGTTTTAGTAGGCTAAACAAGTTCAGAGCCCAAGTGTTTGTGGTTCGTTTGAGAGGTTACCAGTGGGAGATGAGGACCAGCAAGAGCTTTCAGGGCTGGCATCTTTAGTGTAGGATCAATCCCTGGACGTTCGCAATTTCGGTGTTGAGCTCTGGCCAGATTGAGCAGGAGAGGCTGTGTACGTTGGAAGTTTTAGTAGGCTAAACAAGTTCAGAGCCCAAGTGTTTGTGGTTCGTTTGAGAGGTTACCAGTGGGAGATGAGGACCAGCAAGAGCTTTCAGGGCTGGCACCTTTAGTGTAGGAGCAATCGCCGGACGTTCGCAATTTCGGTGTTGAGCTCTGGCCAGATTGAGCAGGAGAGGCTGTGTACGTTGGAAGTTTTAGTAGCCAAAACAAGTTCAGAGCCCAAGTGTTTGTGGTTCGTTTGAGAGGTTACCAGTGGGAGATGAGGACCAGCAAGAGCTTTCAGGGCTGGCACCTTTAGTGTAGGAGCAATTGCTGGACGTTCGCATTTTCGGTGTTGAGCTCTGGCCAGATTGAGCAGGAGAGGCTGTGTACGTTGGAAGTTTTAGTAGGCTAAACAAGTTCAGAGCCCAAGTGTTTGTTGTTCGTTTGAGAGGTTACCAGTGGGAGATGAGGACCAGCAAGAGCTTTCAGGGCTGGCACCTTTAGTGTAGGAGCAATCGCCGGACGTTCGCAATTCCGGTGTTGAATGTTGGCCAGATTGAGCAGGAGAGGCTGTGTACGTTGGAAGTTTTAGTAGGCTAAACAAGTTCAGAGCCCAAGTGTTTGTGGTTCGTTTGAGAGGTTACCAGTGGGAGATGAGGACCAGCAAGAGCTTTCAGGGCTGGCATCTTTAGTGTAGGAGCAATCCCTGGACGTTCGCAATTTCGGTGTTGAGCTCTGGCCAGATTGAGCAGGAGAGGCTGTGTACGTTGGAAGTTTTAGTAGGCTAAACAAGTTCAGAGCCCAAGTGTTTGTGGTTCGTTTGAGAGGTTACCAGTGGGAGATGAGGACCAGCAAGAGCTTTCAGGGCTGGCACCTTTAGTGTAGGAGCAATCGCCGGACGTTCGCAATTCCGGTGTTGAATTTTGGCCAGATTGAGCAGGAGAGGCTGTGTACGTTGGAAGTTTTGGTAGGCTAAACAAGTTCAGAGCCCAAGTGTTTGTGGTTCGTTTGAGAGGTTACCAGTGGGAGATGAGGACCAGCAAGAGCTTTCAGGGCTGGCACCTTTAGTGTAGGAGCAATCGCTGCACGTTCGCATTTTCGGTGTTGAGCTCTGGCCAGATTGAGCAGGAGAGGCTGTGTACGTTGGAAGTTTTAGTAGGCTAAACAAGTTCAGAGCCCAAGTGTTTGTGGTTCGTTTGAGAGGTTACCAGTGGGAGATGAGGACCAGCAAGAGCTTTCAGGGCTGGCACCTTTAGTGTAGGAGCAATCGCTGGACGTTCGCATTTTCGGTGTTGAGCTCTGGCCAGATTGAGCAGGAGAGGCTGTGTACATTGGAAGTTTTAGTAGCCAAAACAAGTTCAGAGCCCAAGTGTTTGTGGTTCCTTTGAGAAGTCACCAGTGGGAGATGAGGACCAGCAAGAGCTTTCAGGGCTGGCACCTTTAGTGTAGGAGCAATCGCCGGACGTTCGCAATTTCGGTGTTGAATTTTGGCCAGATTGAGCAGGAGAGGCTGTGTACGTTGGAAGTTTTAGTAGGCTAAACAAGTTCAGAGCCCAAGTGTTTGTGGTTCGTTTGAGAGGTTACCAGTGGGAGATGAGGACCAGCAAGAGCTTTCAGGGCTGGCAT
This sequence comes from Gavia stellata, assembly GCF_030936135.1. Lineage (NCBI taxonomy): Eukaryota > Metazoa > Chordata > Aves > Gaviiformes > Gaviidae > Gavia > Gavia stellata. The sequence continues at coordinate 55,459 of NW_026776313.1, read as the reverse complement.
CTTTAGTGTAGGAGCAATCCCTGGACGTTCGGAATTTCGGTGTTGAATTTTGGCCAGATTGAGCAGGAGAGGCTGTGTACGTTGGAAGTTTTAGTAGGCTAAACAAGTTCAGAGCCCAAGTGTTTGTGGTTCGTTTGAGAGGTTACCAGTGGGAGATGAGGACCAGCAAGAGCTTTCAGGGCTGGCACCTTTAGTGTAGGAGCAATCCCTGGACGTTCGCATTTTCGGTGTTGAGCTCTGGCCAGATTGAGCAGGAGAGGCTGTGTACGTTGGAAGTTTTGGTAGGCTAAACAAGTTCAGAGCCCAAGTGTTTGTGGTTCGTTTGAGAGGTTACCAGTGGGAGATGAGGACCAGCAAGAGCTTTCAGGGCTGGCACCTTTAGTGTAGGAGCAATCGCCGGACGTTCGCAATTTCGGTGTTGAGCTCTGGCCAGATTGAGCAGGAGAGGCTGTGTACGTTGGAAGTTTTAGTAGGCTAAACAAGTTCAGAGCCCAAGTGTTTGTGGTTCGTTTGAGAGGTTACCAGTGGGAGATGAGGACCAGCAAGAGCTTTCAGGGCTGGCACCTTTAGTGTAGGAGCAATCGCCGGACGTTCGCAATTCCGGTGTTGAATTTTGGCCAGATTGAGCAGGAGAGGCTTTGTACATTGGAAGTTTTAGTAGGCTAAACAAGTTCAGAGCCCAAGTGTTTGTGGTTCGTTTGAGAGGTTACCAGTGGGAGATGAGGACCAGCAAGAGCTTTCAGGGCTGGCACCTTTAGTGTAGGAGCAATCGCTGGACGTTCGCATTTTCGGTGTTGAGCTCTGGCCAGATTGAGCAGGAGAGGCTGTGTACGTTGGAAGTTTTAGTAGCCAAAACAAGTTCAGAGCCCAAGTGTTTGTGGTTCGTTTGAGAAGTCATCAGTGGGAGATGAGGACCAGCAAGAGCTTTCAGGGCTGGCACCTTTAGTGTAGGAGCAATCGCCGGACGTTCGCAATTTCGGTGTTGAGCTCTGGCCAGATTGAGCAGGAGAGGCTGTGTACGTTGGAAGTTTTAGTAGGCTAAACAAGTTCAGAGCCCAAGTGTTTGTGGTTCGTTTGAGAGGTTACCAGTGGGAGATGAGGACCAGCAAGAGCTTTAAGGGCTGGCACCTTTAGTGTAGGAGCAATCGCTGGACGTTCGCATTTTCGGTGTTGAGCTCTGGCCAGATTGAGCAGGAGAGGCTGTGTACGTTGGAAGTTTTAGTAGGCTAAACAAGTTGAGAGCCCAAGTGTTTGTGGTTCGTTTGAGAGGTTACCAGTGGGAGATGAGGACCAGCAAGAGCTTTCAGGACTGGCACCTTTAGTGTAGGAGCAATCGCCGGACGTTCGCATTTTCGGTGTTGAGCTCTGGCCAGATTGAGCAGGAGAGGCTGTGTACGTTGGAAGTTTTAGTAGGCTAAACAAGTTCAGAGCCCAAGTGTTTGTGGTTCGTTTGAGAGGTTACCAGTGGGAGATGAGGACCAGCAAGAGCTTTCAGGGCTGGCACCTTTAGTGTAGGAGCAATCCCTGGACGTTCGCATTTTCGGTGTTGAGCTCTGGCCAGATTGAGCAGGAGAGGCTGTGTACGTTGGAAGTTTTAGTAGGCTAAACAAGTTCAGAGCCCAAGTGTTTGTGGTTCGTTTGAGAGGTTACCAGTGGGAGATGAGGACCAGCAAGAGCTTTCAGGGCTGGCACCTTTAGTGTAGGAGCAATCGCCGGACGTTCGCAATTCCGGTGTTGAATTTTGGCCAGATTGAGCAGGAGAGGCTGTGTACGTTGGAAGTTTTAGTAGGCTAAACAAGTTCAGAGCCCAAGTGTTTGTGGTTCGTTTGAGAGGTTACCAGTGGGAGATGAGGACCAGCAAGAGCTTTCAGGGCTGGCACCTTTAGTGTAGGAGCAATCGCCGGACGTTCGCAATTTCGGTGTTGAGCTCTGGCCAGATTGAGCAGGAGAGGCTGTGTACGTTGGAAGTTTTAGTAGGCTAAACAAGTTCAGAGCCCAAGTGTTTGTGGTTCGTTTGAGAGGTTACCAGTGGGAGATGAGGACCAGCAAGAGCTTTCAGGGCTGGCACCTTTAGTGTAGGAGCAATCCCTGGACGTTCGCAATTCCGGTGTTGAGCTCTGGCAGATTGAGCAGGAGAGGCTGTGTACGTTGGAAGTTTTAGTAGGCTAAACAAGTTCAGAGCCCAAGTGTTTGTTGTTCGTTTGAGAGGTTACCAGTGGGAGATGAGGACCAGCAAGAGCTTTCAGGGCTGGCACCTTTAGTGTAGGAGCAATCGCCGGACGTTCGCAATTCCGGTGTTGAATGTTGGCCAGATTGAGCAGGAGAGGCTGTGTACGTTGGAAGTTTTAGTAGGCTAAACAAGTTCAGAGCCCAAGTGTTTGTGGTTCGTTTGAGAGGTTACCAGTGGGAGATGAGGACCAGCAAGAGCTTTCAGGGCTGGCATCTTTAGTGTAGGAGCAATCCCTGGACGTTCGCAATTTCGGTGTTGAGCTCTGGCCAGATTGAGCAGGAGAGGCTGTGTACGTTGGAAGTTTTAGTAGGCTAAACAAGTTCAGAGCCCAAGTGTTTGTGGTTCGTTTGAGAGGTTACCAGTGGGAGATGAGGACCAGCAAGAGCTTTCAGGGCTGGCACCTTTAGTGTAGGAGCAATCGCCGGACGTTCGCAATTCCGGTGTTGAATTTTGGCCAGATTGAGCAGGAGAGGCTGTGTACGTTGGAAGTTTTGGTAGGCTAAACAAGTTCAGAGCCCAAGTGTTTGTGGTTCGTTTGAGAGGTTACCAGTGGGAGATGAGGACCAGCAAGAGCTTTCAGGGCTGGCACCTTTAGTGTAGGAGCAATCGCTGCACGTTCGCATTTTCGGTGTTGAGCTCTGGCCAGATTGAGCAGGAGAGGCTGTGTACGTTGGAAGTTTTAGTAGGCTAAACAAGTTCAGAGCCCAAGTGTTTGTGGTTCGTTTGAGAGGTTACCAGTGGGAGATGAGGACCAGCAAGAGCTTTCAGGGCTGGCACCTTTAGTGTAGGAGCAATCGCTGGACGTTCGCATTTTCGGTGTTGAGCTCTGGCCAGATTGAGCAGGAGAGGCTGTGTACATTGGAAGTTTTAGTAGCCAAAACAAGTTCAGAGCCCAAGTGTTTGTGGTTCCTTTGAGAAGTCACCAGTGGGAGATGAGGACCAGCAAGAGCTTTCAGGGCTGGCACCTTTAGTGTAGGAGCAATCGCCGGACGTTCGCAATTTCGGTGTTGAATTTTGGCCAGATTGAGCAGGAGAGGCTGTGTACGTTGGAAGTTTTAGTAGGCTAAACAAGTTCAGAGCCCAAGTGTTTGTGGTTCGTTTGAGAGGTTACCAGTGGGAGATGAGGACCAGCAAGAGCTTTCAGGGCTGGCATCTTTAGTGTAGGAGCAATCCCTGGACGTTCGGAATTTCGGTGTTGAATTTTGGCCAGATTGAGCAGGAGAGGCTGTGTACGTTGGAAGTTTTAGTAGGCTAAACAAGTTCAGAGCCCAAGTGTTTGTGGTTCGTTTGAGAGGTTACCAGTGGGAGATGAGGACCAGCAAGAGCTTTCAGGGCTGGCACCTTTAGTGTAGGAGCAATCCCTGGACGTTCGCATTTTCGGTGTTGAGCTCTGGCCAGATTGAGCAGGAGAGGCTGTGTACGTTGGAAGTTTTGGTAGGCTAAACAAGTTCAGAGCCCAAGTGTTTGTGGTTCGTTTGAGAGGTTACCAGTGGGAGATGAGGACCAGCAAGAGCTTTCAGGGCTGGCACCTTTAGTGTAGGAGCAATCGCCGGACGTTCGCAATTTCGGTGTTGAGCTCTGGCCAGATTGAGCAGGAGAGGCTGTGTACGTTGGAAGTTTTAGTAGGCTAAACAAGTTCAGAGCCCAAGTGTTTGTGGTTCGTTTGAGAGGTTACCAGTGGGAGATGAGGACCAGCAAGAGCTTTCAGGGCTGGCACCTTTAGTGTAGGAGCAATCGCCGGACGTTCGCAATTCCGGTGTTGAATTTTGGCCAGATTGAGCAGGAGAGGCTTTGTACATTGGAAGTTTTAGTAGGCTAAACAAGTTCAGAGCCCAAGTGTTTGTGGTTCGTTTGAGAGGTTACCAGTGGGAGATGAGGACCAGCAAGAGCTTTCAGGGCTGGCACCTTTAGTGTAGGAGCAATCGCTGGACGTTCGCATTTTCGGTGTTGAGCTCTGGCCAGATTGAGCAGGAGAGGCTGTGTACGTTGGAAGTTTTAGTAGCCAAAACAAGTTCAGAGCCCAAGTGTTTGTGGTTCGTTTGAGAAGTCATCAGTGGGAGATGAGGACCAGCAAGAGCTTTCAGGGCTGGCACCTTTAGTGTAGGAGCAATCGCCGGACGTTCGCAATTTCGGTGTTGAGCTCTGGCCAGATTGAGCAGGAGAGGCTGTGTACGTTGGAAGTTTTAGTAGGCTAAACAAGTTCAGAGCCCAAGTGTTTGTGGTTCGTTTGAGAGGTTACCAGTGGGAGATGAGGACCAGCAAGAGCTTTAAGGGCTGGCACCTTTAGTGTAGGAGCAATCGCTGGACGTTCGCATTTTCGGTGTTGAGCTCTGGCCAGATTGAGCAGGAGAGGCTGTGTACGTTGGAAGTTTTAGTAGGCTAAACAAGTTGAGAGCCCAAGTGTTTGTGGTTCGTTTGAGAGGTTACCAGTGGGAGATGAGGACCAGCAAGAGCTTTCAGGACTGGCACCTTTAGTGTAGGAGCAATCGCCGGACGTTCGCATTTTCGGTGTTGAGCTCTGGCCAGATTGAGCAGGAGAGGCTGTGTACGTTGGAAGTTTTAGTAGGCTAAACAAGTTCAGAGCCCAAGTGTTTGTGGTTCGTTTGAGAGGTTACCAGTGGGAGATGAGGACCAGCAAGAGCTTTCAGGGCTGGCACCTTTAGTGTAGGAGCAATCCCTGGACGTTCGCATTTTCGGTGTTGAGCTCTGGCCAGATTGAGCAGGAGAGGCTGTGTACGTTGGAAGTTTTAGTAGGCTAAACAAGTTCAGAGCCCAAGTGTTTGTGGTTCGTTTGAGAGGTTACCAGTGGGAGATGAGGACCAGCAAGAGCTTTCAGGGCTGGCACCTTTAGTGTAGGAGCAATCGCCGGACGTTCGCAATTCCGGTGTTGAATTTTGGCCAGATTGAGCAGGAGAGGCTGTGTACGTTGGAAGTTTTAGTAGGCTAAACAAGTTCAGAGCCCAAGTGTTTGTGGTTCGTTTGAGAGGTTACCAGTGGGAGATGAGGACCAGCAAGAGCTTTCAGGGCTGGCACCTTTAGTGTAGGAGCAATCGCCGGACGTTCGCAATTTCGGTGTTGAGCTCTGGCCAGATTGAGCAGGAGAGGCTGTGTACGTTGGAAGTTTTAGTAGGCTAAACAAGTTCAGAGCCCAAGTGTTTGTGGTTCGTTTGAGAGGTTACCAGTGGGAGATGAGGACCAGCAAGAGCTTTCAGGGCTGGCACCTTTAGTGTAGGAGCAATCCCTGGACGTTCGCAATTCCGGTGTTGAGCTCTGGCAGATTGAGCAGGAGAGGCTGTGTACGTTGGAAGTTTTAGTAGGCTAAACAAGTTCAGAGCCCAAGTGTTTGTGGTTCGTTTGAGAGGTTACCAGTGGGAGATGAGGACCAGCAAGAGCTTTCAGGGCTGGCACCTTTAGTGTAGGAGCAATTGCTGGACGTTCGCATTTTCGGTGTTGAGCTCTGGCCAGATTGAGCAGGAGAGGCTGTGTACGTTGGAAGTTTTAGTAGGCTAAACAAGTTCAGAGCCCAAGTGTTTGTGGTTCGTTTGAGAGGTTACCAGTGGGAGATGAGGACCAGCAACAGCTTTCAGGGCTGGCACCTTTAGTGTGGGAGCAATCCCTGGACGTTCGCATTTTCGGTGTTGAGCTCTGGCCAGATTGAGCAGGAGAGGCTGTGTACGTTGGAAGTTTTGGTAGGCTAAACAAGTTCAGAGCCCAAGTGTTTGTGGTTCGTTTGAGAGGTTACCAGTGGGAGATGAGGACCAGCAAGAGCTTTCAGGGCTGTCACCTTTAGTGTAGGAGCAATCGCCGGACGTTCGCAATTTCGGTGTTGAGCTCTGGCCAGATTGAGCAGGAGAGGCTGTGTACGTTGGAAGTTTTAGTAGGCTAAACAAGTTCAGAGCCCAAGTGTTTGTGGTTCGTTTGAGAGGTTACCAGTGGGAGATGAGGACCAGCAAGAGCTTTCAGGGCTGGCACCTTTAGTGTAGGAGCAATCGCCGGACGTTCGCAATTCCGGTGTTGAATTTTGGCCAGATTGAGCAGGAGAGGCTTTGTACGTTGGAAGTTTTAGTAGGCTAAACAAGTTCAGAGCCCAAGTGTTTGTGGTTCGTTTGAGAGGTTACCAGTGGGAGATGAGGACCAGCAAGAGCTTTCAGGGCTGGCACCTTTAGTGTAGGAGCAATCGCTGGACGTTCGCATTTTCGGTGTTGAGCTCTGGCCAGATTGAGCAGGAGAGGCTGTGTACGTTGGAAGTTTTAGTAGGCTAAACAAGTTCAGAGCCCAAGTGTTTGTGGTTCGTTTGAGAAGTCACCAGTGGGAGATGAGGACCAGCAAGAGCTTTCAGGGCTGGCACCTTTAGTGTAGGAGCAATCGCCGGACGTTTGCAATTTCGGTGTTGAATTTTGGCCAGATTGAGCAGGAGAGGCTGTGTACGTTGGAAGTTTTAGTAGGCTAAACAAGTTCAGAGCCCAAGTGTTTGTGGTTCGTTTGAGAGGTTACCAGTGGGAGATGAGGACCAGCAAGAGCTTTCAGGGCTGGCACCTTTAGTGTAGGAGCAATCGCCGGACGTTCGCAATTTCGGTGTTGAGCTCTGGCCAGATTGAGCAGGAGAGGCTGTGTACGTTGGAAGTTTTAGTAGGCTAAACAAGTTCAGAGCCCAAGTGTTTGTGGTTCGTTTGAGAGGTTACCAGTGGGAGATGAGGACCAGCAAGAGCTTTCAGGGCTGGCACCTTTAGTGTAGGAGCAATCGCTGAACGTTCGCATTTTCGGTGTTGAGCTCTGGCCAGATTGAGCAGGAGAGGCTGTGTACGTTGGAAGTTTTAGTAGCCAAAACAAGTTCAGAGCCCAAGTGTTTGTGGTTCGTTTGAGAAGTCACCAGTGGGAGATGAGGACCAGCAAGAGCTTTCAGGGCTGGCACCTTTAGTGTAGGAGCAATCGCTGGACGTTCGCATTTTCGGTGTTGAGCTCTGGCCAGATTGAGCAGGAGAGGCTGTGTACGTTGGAAGTTTTAGTAGGCTAAACAAGTTCAGAGCCCAAGTGTTTGTGGTTCGTTTGAGAGGTTACCAGTGGGAGATGAGGACCAGCAAGAGCTTTCAGGGCTGGCACCTTTAGTGTAGGAGCAATCGCCGGACGTTCGCAATTCCGGTCTTGAATGTTGGCCAGATTGAGCAGGAGAGGCTGTGTACGTTGGAAGTTTTAGTAGGCTAAACAAGTTCAGAGCCCAAGTGTTTGTGGTTCGTTTGAGAGGTTACCAGTGGGAGATGAGGACCAGCAAGAGCTTTCAGGGCTGGCATCTTTAGTGTAGGAGCAATCCCTGGACGTTCGCAATTTCGGTGTTGAGCTCTGGCCAGATTGAGCAGGAGAGGCTGTGTACGTTGGAAGTTTTAGTAGGCTAAACAAGTTCAGAGCCCAAGTGTTTGTGGTTCGTTTGAGAGGTTACCAGTGGGAGATGAGGACCAGCAAGAGCTTTCAGGGCTGGCACCTTTAGTGTAGGAGCAATCGCCGGACGTTCGCAATTCCGGTGTTGAATTTTGGCCAGATTGAGCAGGAGAGGCTGTGTACGTTGGAAGTTTTGGTAGGCTAAACAAGTTCAGAGCCCAAGTGTTTGTGGTTCGTTTGAGAGGTTACCAGTGGGAGATGAGGACCAGCAAGAGCTTTCAGGGCTGGCACCTTTAGTGTAGGAGCAATCGCTGGACGTTCGCATTTTCGGTGTTGAGCTCTGGCCAGATTGAGCAGGAGAGGCTGTGTACGTTGGAAGTTTTAGTAGGCTAAACAAGTTCAGAGCCCAAGTGTTTGTGGTTCGTTTGAGAGGTTACCAGTGGGAGATGAGGACCAGCAAGAGCTTTCAGGGCTGGCACCTTTAGTGTAGGAGCAATCGCTGGACGTTCGCATTTTCGCTGTTGAGCTCTGGCCAGATTGAGCAGGAGAGGCTGTGTACATTGGAAGTTTTAGTAGCCAAAACAAGTTCAGAGCCCAAGTGTTTGTGGTTCCTTTGAGAAGTCACCAGTGGAGATGAGGACCAGCAAGAGCTTTCAGGGCTGGCACCTTTAGTGTAGGAGCAATCGCCGGACGTTCGCAATTTCGGTGTTGAATTTTGGCCAGATTGAGCAGGAGAGGCTGTGTACGTTGGAAGTTTTAGTAGGCTAAACAAGTTCAGAGCCCAAGTGTTTGTAGTTCGTTTGAGAGGTTACCAGTGGGAGATGAGGACCAGCAAGAGCTTTCAGGGCTGGCATCTTTAGTGTAGGAGCAATCCCTGGACGTTCGGAATTTCGGTGTTGAATTTTGGCCAGATTGAGCAGGAGAGGCTGTGTACGTTGGAAGTTTTAGTAGGCTAAACAAGTTCAGAGCCCAAGTGTTTGTGGTTCGTTTGAGAGGTTACCAGTGGGAGATGAGGACCAGCAAGAGCTTTCAGGGCTGGCACCTTTAGTGTAGGAGCAATCGCTGGACGTTCGCATTTTCGGTGTTGAGCTCTGGCCAGATTGAGCAGGAGAGGCTGTGTACGTTGGAAGTTTTAGTAGCCAAAACAAGTTCAGAGCCCAAGTGTTTGTGGTTCGTTTGAGAAGTCACCAGTGGGAGATGAGGACCAGCAAGAGCTTTCAGGGCTGGCACCTTTAGTGTAGGAGCAATCGCCGGACGTTTGCAATTTCGGTGTTGAATTTTGGCCAGATTGAGCAGGAGAGGCTGTGTACGTTGGAAGTTTTAGTAGGCTAAACAAGTTCAGAGCCCAAGTGTTTGTGGTTCGTTTGAGAGGTTACCAGTGGGAGATGAGGACCAGCAAGAGCTTTCAGGGCTGGCACCTTTAGTGTAGGAGCAATCGCCGGACGTTCGCAATTCCGGTGTTGAATTTTGGCCAGATTGAGCAGGAGAGGCTGTGTACGTTGGAAGTTTTGGTAGGCTAAACAAGTTCAGAGCCCAAGTGTTTGTGGTTCGTTTGAGAGGTTACCAGTGGGAGATGAGGACCAGCAAGAGCTTTCAGGGCTGGCACCTTTAGTGTAGGAGCAATCGCTGGACGTTCGCATTTTCGGTGTTGAGCTCTGGCCAGATTGAGCAGGAGAGGCTGTGTACGTTGGAAGTTTTAGTAGGCTAAACAAGTTCAGAGCCCAAGTGTTTGTGGTTCGTTTGAGAGGTTACCAGTGGGAGATGAGGACCAGCAAGAGCTTTCAGGGCTGGCACCTTTAGTGTAGGAGCAATCGCTGGACGTTCGCATTTTCGCTGTTGAGCTCTGGCCAGATTGAGCAGGAGAGGCTGTGTACATTGGAAGTTTTAGTAGCCAAAACAAGTTCAGAGCCCAAGTGTTTGTGGTTCCTTTGAGAAGTCACCAGTGGGAGATGAGGACCAGCAAGAGCTTTCAGGGCTGGCACCTTTAGTGTAGGAGCAATCGCCGGACGTTCACAATTTCGGTGTTGAATTTTGGCCAGATTGAGCAGGAGAGGCTGTGTACGTTGGAAGTTTTAGTAGGCTAAACAAGTTCAGAGCCCAAGTGTTTGTAGTTCGTTTGAGAGGTTACCAGTGGGAGATGAGGACCAGCAAGAGCTTTCAGGGCTGGCATCTTTAGTGTAGGAGCAATCCCTGGACGTTCGGAATTTCGGTGTTGAATTTTGGCCAGATTGAGCAGGAGAGGCTGTGTACGTTGGAAGTTTTAGTAGGCTAAACAAGTTCAGAGCCCAAGTGTTTGTGGTTCGTTTGAGAGGTTACCAGTGGGAGATGAGGACCAGCAAGAGCTTTCAGGGCTGGCACCTTTAGTGTAGGAGCAATTGCTGGACGTTCGCATTTTCGGTGTTGAGCTCTGGCCAGATTGAGCAGGAGAGGCTGTGTACGTTGGAAGTTTTGGTAGGCTAAACAAGTTCAGAGCCCAAGTGTTTGTGGTTCGTTTGAGAGGTTACCAGTGGGAGATGAGGACCAGCAAGAGCTTTCAGGGCTGGCACCTTTAGTGTAGGAGCAATCGCCGGACGTTCGCAATTTCGGTGTTGAGCTCTGGCCAGATTGAGCAGGAGAGGCTGTGTACGTTGGAAGTTTTAGTAGGCTAAACAAGTTCAGAGCCCAAGTGTTTGTGGTTCGTTTGAGAGGTTACCAGTTGGAGATGAGGACCAGCAAGAGCTTTCAGGGCTGGCACCTTTAGTGTAGGAGCAATCGCCGGACGTTCGCAATTCCGTTGTTGAATTTTGGCCAGATTGAGCAGGAGAGGCTTTGTACGTTGGAAGTTTTAGTAGGCTAAACAAGTTCAGAGCCCAAGTGTTTGTGGTTCGTTTGAGAGGTTACCAGTGGGAGATGAGGACCAGCAAGAGCTTTCAGGGCTGGCACCTTTAGTGTAGGAGCAATCGCTGGACGTTCGCATTTTCGGTGTTGAGCTCTGGCCAGATTGAGCAGGAGAGGCTGTGTACGTTGGAAGTTTTAGTAGCCAAAACAAGTTCAGAGCCCAAGTGTTTGTGGTTCGTTTGAGAAGTCACCAGTGGGAGATGAGGACCAGCAAGAGCTTTCAGGGCTGGCACCTTTAGTGTAGGAGCAATCGCCGGACGTTCGCAATTTCGGTGTTGAGCTCTGGCCAGATTGAGCAGGAGAGGCTGTGTACGTTGGAAGTTTTAGTAGGCTAAACAAGTTCAGAGCCCAAGTGTTTGTGGTTCGTTTGAGAGGTTACCAGTGGGAGATGAGGACCAGCAAGAGCTTTCAGGGGCTGGCACCTTTAGTGTAGGAGCAATCGCTGGACGTTCGCATTTTCGGTGTTGAGCTCTGGCCAGATTGAGCAGGAGAGGCTGTGTACGTTGGAAGTTTTAGTAGGCTAAACAAGTTCAGAGCCCAAGTGTTTGTGGTTCGTTTGAGAGGTTACCAGTGGGAGATGAGGACCAGCAAGAGCTTTCAGGGCTGGCACTTTAGTGTAGGAGCAATCCCTGGACGTTCGCAATTTCGGTGTTGAGCTCTGGCCAGATTGAGCAGGAGAGGCTGTGTACGTTGGAAGTTTTAGTAGGCTAAACAAGTTCAGAGCCCAAGTGTTTGTGGTTCGTTTGAGAGGTTACCAGTGGGAGATGAGGACCAGCAACAGCTTTCAGGGCTGGCACCTTTATTGTGGGAGCAATCCCTGGACGTTCGCATTTTCGGTGTTGAGCTCTGGCCAGATTGAGCAGGAGAGGCTGTGTACGTTGGAAGTTTTGGTAGGCTAAACAAGTTCAGAGCCCAAGTGTTTGTGGTTCGTTTGAGAGGTTACCAGTGGGAGATGAGGACCAGCAAGAGCTTTCAGGGCTGGCACCTTTAGTGTAGGAGCAATCGCCGGACGTTCGCAATTCCGGTGTTGAATTTTGGCCAGATTGAGCAGGAGAGGCTTTGTACGTTGGAAGTTTTAGTAGGCTAAACAAGTTCAGAGCCCAAGTGTTTGTGGTTCGTTTGAGAGGTTACCAGTGGGAGATGAGGACCAGCAAGAGCTTTCAGGGCTGGCACCTTTAGTGTAGGAGCAATCCCTGGACGTTCGCATTTTCGGTGTTGAGCTCTGGCCAGATTGAGCAGGAGAGGCTGTGTACGTTGGAAGTTTTAGTAGCCAAAACAAGTTCAGAGCCAAGTGTTTGTGGTTCGTTTGAGAAGTCACCAGTGGGAGATGAGGACCAGCAAGAGCTTTCAGGGCTGGCACCTTTAGTGTAGGAGCAATCGCCGGACGTTTGCAATTTCGGTGTTGAATTTTGGCCAGATTGAGCAGGAGAGGCTGTGTACGTTGGAAGTTTTAGTAGGCTAAACAAGTTCAGAGCCCAAGTGTTTGTGGTTCGTTTGAGAGGTTACCAGTGGGAGATGAGGACCAGCAAGAGCTTTCAGGCTGGCACCTTTAGTGTAGGAGCAATCGCCGGACGTTCGCAATTTCGGTGTTGAGCTCTGGCCAGATTGAGCAGGAGAGGTTGTGTACGTTGGAAGTTTTAGTAGGCTAAACAAGTTCAGAGCCCAAGTGTTTGTGGTTCGTTTGAGAGGTTACCAGTGGGAGATGAGGACCAGCAAGAGCTTTCAGGGCTGGCACCTTTAGTGTAGGAGCAATCGCTGGACGTTCGCATTTTCGGTGTTGAGCTCTGGCCAGATTGAGCAGGAGAGGCTGTGTACGTTGGAAGTTTTAGTAGGCTAAACAAGTTCAGAGCCCAAGTGTTTGTGGTTCGTTTGAGAGGTTACCAGTGGGAGATGAGGACCAGCAAGAGCTTTCAGGGCTGGCACCTTTAGTGTAGGAGCAATCCCTGGACGTTCGCAATTCCGGTGTTGAATTTTGGCCAGATTGAGCAGGAGAGGCTGTGTACGTTGGAAGTTTTAGTAGGCTAAACAAGTTCAGAGCCCAAGTGTTTGTGGTTCGTTTGAGAGGTTACCAGTGGAGATGAGGACCAGCAAGAGCTTTCAGGGCTGGCACCTTTAGTGTAGGAGCAATCGCCGGACGTTCGCAATTTCGGTGTTGAGCTCTGGCCAGATTGAGCAGGAGAGGCTGTGTACGTTGGAAGTTTTAGTAGGCTAAACAAGTTCAGAGCCCAAGTGTTTGTGGTTCGTTTGAGAGGTTACCAGTGGGAGATGAGGACCAGCAAGAGCTTTCAGGGCTGGCACCTTTAGTGTAGGAGCAATCCCTGGACGTTCGCAATTCCGGTGTTGAGCTCTGGCAGATTGAGCAGGAGAGGCTGTGTACGTTGGAAGTTTTAGTAGGCTAAACAAGTTCAGAGCCCAAGTGTTTGTGGTTCGTTTGAGAGGTTACCAGTGGGAGATGAGGACCAGCAAGAGCTTTCAGGGCTGGCACCTTTAGTGTAGGAGCAATTGCTGGACGTTCGCATTTTCGGTGTTGAGCTCTGGCCAGATTGAGCAGGAGAGGCTGTGTACGTTGGAAAGTTTTAGTAGGCTAAACAAGTTCAGAGCCCAAGTGTTTGTGGTTCGTTTGAGAGGTTACCAGTGGGAGATGAGGACCAGCAAGAGCTTTCAGGGCTGGCACCTTTAGTGTGGGAGCAATCCCTGGACGTTCGCATTTTCGGTGTTGAGCTCTGGCCAGATTGAGCAGGAGAGGCTGTGTACGTTGGAAGTTTTCGTAGGCTAAACAAGTTCAGAGCCCAAGTGTTTGTGGTTCGTTTGAGAGGTTACCAGTGGGAGATGAGGACCAGCAAGAGCTTTCAGGACTGTCACCTTTAGTGTAGGAGCAATCGCCGGACGTTCGCAATTTCGGTGTTGAGCTCTGGCCAGATTGAGCAGGAGAGGCTGTGTACGTTGGAAGTTTTAGTAGGCTAAACAAGTTCAGAGCCCAAGTGTTTGTGGTTCGTTTGAGAGGTTACCAGTGGGAGATGAGGACCAGCAAGAGCTTTCAGGGCTGGCACCTTTAGTGTAGGAGCAATCGCCGGACGTTTGCAATTTCGGTGTTGAATTTTGGCCAGATTGAGCAGGAGAGGCTTTGTACGTTGGAAGTTTTAGTAGGCTAAACAAGTTCAGAGCCCAAGTGTTTGTGGTTCGTTTGAGAGGTTACCAGTGGGAGATGAGGACCAGCAAGAGCTTTCAGGGCTGGCACCTTTAGTGTAGGAGCAATCGCTGGACGTTCGCATTTTCGCTGTTGAGCTCTGGCCAGATTGAGCAGGAGAGGCTGTGTACATTGGAAGTTTTAGTAGCCAAAACAAGTTCAGAGCCCAAGTGTTTGTAGTTCGTTTGAGAGGTTACCAGTGGGAGATGAGGACCAGCAAGAGCTTTCAGGGCTGGCATCTTTAGTGTAGGAGCAATCCCTGGACGTTCGGAATTTCGGTGTTGAATTTTGGCCAGATTGAGCAGGAGAGGCTGTGTACGTTGGAAGTTTTAGTAGGCTAAACAAGTTCAGAGCCCAAGTGTTTGTGGTTCGTTTGAGAGGTTACCAGTGGGAGATGAGGACCAGCAAGAGCTTTCAGGGCTGGCACCTTTAGTGTAGGAGCAATCCCTGGACGTTCGCATTTTCGGTGTTGAGCTCTGGCCAGATTGAGCAGGAGAGGCTGTGTACGTTGGAAGTTTTGGTAGGCTAAACAAGTTCAGAGCCCAAGTGTTTGTGGTTCGTTTGAGAGGTTACCAGTGGGAGATGAGGACCAGCAAGAGCTTTCAGGGCTGGCACCTTTAGTGTAGGAGCAATCGCCGGACGTTCGCAATTTCGGTGTTGAGCTCTGGCCAGATTGAGCAGGAGAGGCTGTGTACGTTGGAAGTTTTAGTAGGCTAAACAAGTTCAGAGCCCAAGTGTTTGTGGTTCGTTTGAGAGGTTACCAGTGGGAGATGAGGACCAGCAAGAGCTTTCAGGGCTGGCACCTTTAGTGTAGGAGCAATCGCCGGACGTTCGCAATTCCGGTGTTGAATTTTGGCCAGATTGAGCAGGAGAGGCTTTGTACGTTGGAAGTTTTAGTAGGCTAAACAAGTTCAGAGCCCAAGTGTTTGTGGTTCGTTTGAGAAGTTACCAGTGGGAGATGAGGACCAGCAAGAGCTTTCAGGGCTGGCACCTTTAGTGTAGGAGCAATCGCTGGACGTTCGCATTTTCGGTGTTGAGCTCTGGCCAGATTGAGCAGGAGAGGCTGTGTACGTTGGAAGTTTTAGTAGCCAAAACAAGTTCAGAGCCCAAGTGTTTGTGGTTCGTTTGAGAAGTCACCAGTGGGAGATGAGGACCAGCAAGAGCTTTCAGGGCTGGCACCTTTAGTGTAGGAGCAATCGCCGGACGTTCGCAATTTCGGTGTTGAGCTCTGGCCAGATTGAGCAGGAGAGGTTGTGTACGTTGGAAGTTTTAGTAGGCTAAACAAGTTCAGAGCCCAAGTGTTTGTGGTTCGTTTGAGAGGTTACCAGTGGGAGATGAGGACCAGCAAGAGCTTTCAGGGCTGGCACCTTTAGTGTAGGAGCAATCGCTGGACGTTCGCATTTTCGGTGTTGAGCTCTGGCCAGATTGAGCAGGAGAGGCTGTGTACGTTGGAAGTTTTAGTAGGCTAAACAAGTTCAGAGCCCAAGTGTTTGTGGTTCGTTTGAGAGGTTACCAGTGGGAGATGAGGACCAGCAAGAGCTTTCAGGGCTGGCACCTTTAGTGTAGGAGCAATCCCTGGACGTTCGCAATTCCGGTGTTGAATTTTGGCCAGATTGAGCAGGAGAGGCTGTGTACGTTGGAAGTTTTAGTAGGCTAAACAAGTTCAGAGCCCAAGTGTTTGTGGTTCGTTTGAGAGGTTACCAGTGGGAGATGAGGACCAGCAAGAGCTTTCAGGGCTGGCACCTTTAGTGTAGGAGCAATCGCCGGACGTTCGCAATTTCGGTGTTGAGCTCTGGCCAGATTGAGCAGGAGAGGCTGTGTACGTTGGAAGTTTTAGTAGGCTAAACAAGTTGAGAGCCCAAGTGTTTGTGGTTCGTTTGAGAGGTTACCAGTGGGAGATGAGGACCAGCAAGAGCTTTCAGGGCTGGCACCTTTAGTGTAGGAGCAATCCCTGGACGTTCGCAATTCCGGTGTTGAGCTCTGGCAGATTGAGCAGGAGAGGCTGTGTACGTTGGAAGTTTTAGTAGGCTAAACAAGTTCAGAGCCCAAGTGTTTGTGGTTCGTTTGAGAGGTTACCAGTGGGAGATGAGGACCAGCAAGAGCTTTCAGGGCTGGCACCTTTAGTGTAGGAGCAATTGCTGGACGTTCGCATTTTCGGTGTTGAGCTCTGGCCAGATTGAGCAGGAGAGGCTGTGTACGTTGGAAGTTTTAGTAGGCTAAACAAGTTCAGAGCCCAAGTGTTTGTGGTTCGTTTGAGAGGTTACCAGTGGGAGATGAGGACCAGCAACAGCTTTCAGGGCTGGCACCTTTAGTGTGGGAGCAATCCCTGGACGTTCGCATTTTCGGTGTTGAGCTCTGGCCAGATTGAGCAGGAGAGGCTGTGTACGTTGGAAGTTTTGGTAGGCTAAACAAGTTCAGAGCCCAAGTGTTTGTGGTTCGTTTGAGAGGTTACCAGTGGGAGATGAGGACCAGCAAGAGCTTTCAGGACTGTCACCTTTAGTGTAGGAGCAATCGCCGGACGTTCGCAATTTCGGTGTTGAGCTCTGGCCAGATTGAGCAGGAGAGGCTGTGTACGTTGGAAGTTTTAGTAGGCTAAACAAGTTCAGAGCCCAAGTGTTTGTGGTTCGTTTGAGAGGTTACCAGTGGGAGATGAGGACCAGCAAGAGCTTTCAGGGCTGGCACCTTTAGTGTAGGAGCAATCGCCGGACGTTCGCAATTCCGGTGTTGAATTTTGGCCAGATTGAGCAGGAGAGGCTTTGTACGTTGGAAGTTTTAGTAGGCTAAACAAGTTCAGAGCCCAAGTGTTTGTGGTTCGTTTGAGAGGTTACCAGTGGGAGATGAGGACCAGCAAGAGCTTTCAGGGCTGGCACCTTTAGTGTAGGAGCAATCGCTGGACGTTCGCATTTTCGGTGTTGAGCTCTGGCCAGATTGAGCAGGAGAGGCTGTGTACGTTGGAAGTTTTAGTAGCCAAAACAAGTTCAGAGCCCAAGTGTTTGTGGTTCGTTTGAGAAGTCACCAGTGGGAGATGAGGACCAGCAAGAGCTTTCAGGGCTGGCACCTTTAGTGTAGGAGCAATCGCCGGACGTTTGCAATTTCGGTGTTGAATTTTGGCCAGATTGAGCAGGAGAGGCTGTGTACGTTGGAAGTTTTAGTAGGCTAAACAAGTTCAGAGCCCAAGTGTTTGTGGTTCGTTTGAGAGGTTACCAGTGGGAGATGAGGACCAGCAAGAGCTTTCAGGGCTGGCACCTTTAGTGTAGGAGCAATCGCCGGACGTTCGCAATTTCGGTGTTGAGCTCTGGCCAGATTGAGCAGGAGAGGCTGTGTACGTTGGAAGTTTTAGTAGGCTAAACAAGTTCAGAGCCCAAGTGTTTGTGGTTCGTTTGAGAGGTTACCAGTGGGAGATGAGGACCAGCAAGAGCTTTCAGGGCTGGCACCTTTAGTGTAGGAGCAATCGCCGGACGTTCGCAATTCCGGTGTTGAATTTTGGCCAGATTGAGCAGGAGAGGCTTTGTACGTTGGAAGTTTTAGTAGGCTAAACAAGTTCAGAGCCCAAGTGTTTGTGGTTCGTTTGAGAGGTTACCAGTGGGAGATGAGGACCAGCAAGAGCTTTCAGGGCTGGCACCTTTAGTGTAGGAGCAATCGCCGGACGTTCGCAATTTCGGTGTTGAGCTCTGGCCAGATTGAGCAGGAGAGGCTGTGTACGTTGGAAGTTTTAGTAGGCTAAACAAGTTCAGAGCCCAAGTGTTTGTGGTTCGTTTGAGAGGTTACCAGTGGGAGATGAGGACCAGCAAGAGCTTTCAGGGCTGGCACCTTTAGTGTAGGAGCAATCGCCGGACGTTCGCAATTTCGGTGTTGAGCTCTGGCCAGATTGAGCAGGAGAGGCTGTGTACGTTGGAAGTTTTAGTAGCCAAAACAAGTTCAGAGCCCAAGTGTTTGTGGTTCGTTTGAGAAGTCACCAGTGGGAGATGAGGACCAGCAAGAGCTTTCAGGGCTGGCACCTTTAGTGTAGGAGCAATCGCTGGACGTTCGCAATTTCGGTGTTGAATTTTGGCCAGATTGAGCAGGAGAGGCTGTGTACGTTGGAAGTTTTAGTAGGCTAAACAAGTTCAGAGCCCAAGTGTTTGTGGTTCGTTTGAGAGGTTACCAGTGCGAGATGAGGATCAGCAAGAGCTTTCAGGGCCGGCATCTTTAGTGTAGGAGCAATCCCTGGACTTTCGGAATTTCGGTGTTGAGCTCTGGCCAGATTGAGCAGGAGAGGCTGTGTACGTTGGAAGTTTTAGTAGGCTAAACAAGTTCAGAGCCCAAGTGTTTGTGGTTCGTTTGAGAGGTTACCAGTGGGAGATGAGGACCAGCAAGAGCTTTCAGGGCTGGCACCTTTAGTGTAGGAGCAATCCCTGGACGTTCGCATTTTCGGTGTTGAGCTCTGGCCAGATTGAGCAGGAGAGGCTGTGTACGTTGGAAGTTTTAGTAGCCAAAACAAGTTCAGAGCCCAAGTGTTTGTGGTTCGTTTGAGAAGTCACCAGTGGGAGATGAGGACCAGCAAGAGCTTTCAGGGCTGGCACCTTTAGTGTAGGAGCAATCGCCGGACGTTTGCAATTTCGGTGTTGAATTTTGGCCAGATTGAGCAGGAGAGGCTGTGTACGTTGGAAGTTTTAGTAGGCTAAACAAGTTCAGAGCCCAAGTGTTTGTGGTTCGTTTGAGAGGTTACCAGTGGGAGATGAGGACCAGCAAGAGCTTTCAGGGCTGGCACCTTTAGTGTAGGAGCAATCGCCGGACGTTCGCAATTTCGGTGTTGAGCTCTGGCCAGATTGAGCAGGAGAGGCTGTGTACGTTGGAAGTTTTAGTAGGCTAAACAAGTTCAGAGCCCAAGTGTTTGTGGTTCGTTTGAGAGGTTACCAGTGGGAGATGAGGACCAGCAAGAGCTTTCAGGGCTGGCACCTTTAGTGTAGGAGCAATCGCCGGACGTTCGCAATTTCGGTGTTGAGCTCTGGCCAGATTGAGCAGGAGAGGCTGTGTACGTTGGAAGTTTTAGTAGCCAAAACAAGTTCAGAGCCCAAGTGTTTGTGGTTCGTTTGAGAAGTCACCAGTGGGAGATGAGGACCAGCAAGAGCTTTCAGGGCTGGCACCTTTAGTGTAGGAGCAATCGCTGGACGTTCGCAATTTCGGTGTTGAATTTTGGCCAGATTGAGCAGGAGAGGCTGTGTACGTTGGAAGTTTTAGTAGGCTAAACAAGTTCAGAGCCCAAGTGTTTGTGGTTCGTTTGAGAGGTTACCAGTGCGAGATGAGGATCAGCAAGAGCTTTCAGGGCCGGCATCTTTAGTGTAGGAGCAATCCCTGGACTTTCGGAATTTCGGTGTTGAGCTCTGGCCAGATTGAGCAGGAGAGGCTGTGTACGTTGGAAGTTTTAGTAGGCTAAACAAGTTCAGAGCCCAAGTGTTTGTGGTTCGTTTGAGAGGTTACCAGTGGGAGATGAGGACCAGCAAGAGCTTTCAGGGCTGGCACCTTTAGTGTAGGAGCAATCCCTGGACGTTCGCAATTTCGGTGTTGAGCTCTGGCCAGATTGAGCAGGAGAGGCTGTGTACGTTGGAAGTTTTGGTAGGCTAAACAAGTTCAGAGCCCAAGTGTTTGTGGTTCGTTTGAGAGGTTACCAGTGGGAGATGAGGACCAGCAAGAGCTTTCAGGGCTGGCACCTTTAGTGTAGGAGCAATCGCCGGACGATCGCAATTTCGGTGTTGAGCTCTGGCCAGATTGAGCAGGAGAGGCTGTGTACGTTGGAAGTTTTAGTAGGCTAAACAAGTTCAGAGCCCAAGTGTTTGTGGTTCGTTTGAGAGGTTACCAGTGGGAGATGAGGACCAGCAAGAGCTTTCAGGGCTGGCACCTTTAGTGTAGGAGCAATCGCCGGACGTTCGCAATTCCGGTGTTGAATTTTGGCCAGATTGAGCAGGAGAGGCTTTGTACGTTGGAAGTTTTAGTAGGCTAAACAAGTTCAGAGCCCAAGTGTTTGTGGTTCGTTTGAGAGGTTACCAGTGGGAGATGAGGACCAGCAAGAGCTTTCAGGGCTGGCACCTTTAGTGTAGGAGCAATCGCTGGACGTTCGCATTTTCGGTGTTGAGCTCTGGCCAGATTGAGCAGGAGAGGCTGTGTACGTTGGAAGTTTTAGTAGCCAAAACAAGTTCAGAGCCCAAGTGTTTGTGGTTCGTTTGAGAAGTCACCAGTGGGAGATGAGGACCAGCAAGAGCTTTCAGGGCTGGCACCTTTAGTGTAGGAGCAATCGCCGGACGTTTGCAATTTCGGTGTTGAATTTTGGCCAGATTGAGCAGGAGAGGCTGTGTACGTTGGAAGTTTTCGTAGGCTAAACAAGTTCAGAGCCCAAGTGTTTGTGGTTCGTTTGAGAGGTTACCAGTGGGAGATGAGGACCAGCAAGAGCTTTCAGGGCTGGCACCTTTAGTGTAGGAGCAATCGCCGGACGTTCGCAATTTCGGTGTTGAGCTCTGGCCAGATTGAGCAGGAGAGGCTGTGTACGTTGGAAGTTTTAGTAGGCTAAACAAGTTCAGAGCCCAAGTGTTTGTGGTTCGTTTGAGAGGTTACCAGTGGGAGATGAGGACCAGCAAGAGCTTTCAGGGCTGGCACCTTTAGTGTAGGAGCAATCGCTGAACGTTCGCATTTTCGGTGTTGAGCTCTGGCCAGATTGAGCAGGAGAGGCTGTGTACGTTGGAAGTTTTAGTAGGCTAAACAAGTTCAGAGCCCAAGTGTTTGTGGTTCGTTTGAGAGGTTACCAGTGGGAGGTGAGGACCAGCAAGAGCTTTCAGGGCTGGCACCTTTAGTGTAGGAGCAATCCCTGGACGTTCGCAATTTCGGTGTTGAGCTCTGGCCAGATTGAGCAGGAGAGGCTGTGTACGTTGGAAGTTTTGGTAGGCTAAACAAGTTCAGAGCCCAAGTGTTTGTGGTTCGTTTGAGAGGTTACCAGTGGGAGATGAGGACCAGCAAGAGCTTTCAGGGCTGGCACCTTTAGTGTAGGAGCAATCGCCGGACGTTCGCAATTTCGGTGTTGAGCTCTGGCCAGATTGAGCAGGAGAGGCTGTGTACGTTGGAAGTTTTAGTAGGCTAAACAAGTTCAGAGCCCAAGTGTTTGTGGTTCGTTTGAGAGGTTACCAGTGGGAGATGAGGAGCAGCAAGAGCTTTCAGGGCTGGCACCTTTAGTGTAGGAGCAATCCCTGGACGTTCGCAATTTCGGTGTTGAGCTCTGGCCAGATTGAGCAGGAGAGGCTGTGTACGTTGGAAGTTTTAGTAGGCTAAACAAGTTCAGAGCCCAAGTGTTTGTGGTTCGTTTGAGAGGTTACCAGTGGGAGATGAGGACCAGCAAGAGCTTTCAGGGCTGGCACCTTTAGTGTAGGAGCAATTGCTGGACGTTCGCATTTTCGGTGTTGAGCTCTGGCCAGATTGAGCAGGAGAGGCTGTGTACGTTGGAAGTTTTAGTAGGCTAAACAAGTTCAGAGCCCAAGTGTTTGTGGTTCGTTTGAGAGGTTACCAGTGGGAGATGAGGACCAGCAACAGCTTTCAGGGCTGGCACCTTTAGTGTGGGAGCAATCCCTGGACGTTCGCATTTTCGGTGTTGAGCTCTGGCCAGATTGAGCAGGAGAGGCTGTGTACGTTGGAAGTTTTAGTAGGCTAAACAAGTTCAGAGCCCAAGTGTTTGTGGTTCGTTTGAGAGGTTACCAGTGGGAGATGAGGACCAGCAAGAGCTTTCAGGGCTGGCACCTTTAGTGTAGGAGCAATCCCTGGACGTTCGCATTTTCGGTGTTGAGCTCTGGCCAGATTGAGCAGGAGAGGCTGTGTACGTTGGAAGTTTTAGTAGCCAAAACAAGTTCAGAGCCCAAGTGTTTGTGGTTCGTTTGAGAAGTCACCAGTGGGAGATGAGGACCAGCAAGAGCTTTCAGGGCTGGCACCTTTAGTGTAGGAGCAATCGCCGGACGTTCGCAATTTCGGTGTTGAATTTTGGCCAGATTGAGCAGGAGAGGCTGTGTACGTTGGAAGTTTTAGTAGGCTAAACAAGTTCAGAGCCCAAGTGTTTGTGGTTCGTTTGAGAGGTTACCAGTGCGAGATGAGGATCAGCAAGAGCTTTCAGGGCCGGCATCTTTAGTGTAGGAGCAATCCCTGGACGTTCGGAATTTCGGTGTTGAGCTCTGGCCAGATTGAGCAGGAGAGGCTGTGTACGTTGGAAGTTTTAGTAGGCTAAACAAGTTCAGAGCCCAAGTGTTTGTGGTTCGTTTGAGAGGTTACCAGTGGGAGATGAGGACCAGCAAGAGCTTTCAGGGCTGGCACCTTTAGTGTAGGAGCAATCGCCGGACGTTCGCAATTTCGGTGTTGAGCTCTGGCCAGATTGAGCAGGAGAGGCTGTGTACGTTGGAAGTTTTAGTAGGCTAAACAAGTTCAGAGCCCAAGTGTTTGTGGTTCGTTTGAGAGGTTACCAGTGGGAGATGAAGAGCAGCAAGAGCTTTCAGGGCTGGCACCTTTAGTGTAGGAGCAATCCCTGGACGTTCGCAATTTCGGTGTTGAGCTCTGGCCAGATTGAGCAGGAGAGGCTGTGTACGTTGGAAGTTTTAGTAGGCTAAACAAGTTCAGAGCCCAAGTGTTTGTGGTTCGTTTGAGAGGTTACCAGTGGGAGATGAGGACCAGCAAGAGCTTTCAGGGCTGGCACCTTTAGTGTAGGAGCAATTGCTGGACGTTCGCATTTTCGGTGTTGAGCTCTGGCCAGATTGAGCAGGAGAGGCTGTGTACGTTGGAAGTTTTAGTAGGCTAAACAAGTTCAGAGCCCAAGTGTTTGTGGTTCGTTTGAGAGGTTACCAGTGGGAGATGAGGACCAGCAACAGCTTTCAGGGCTGGCACCTTTAGTGTGGGAGCAATCCCTGGACGTTCGCATTTTCGCTGTTGAGCTCTGGCCAGATTGAGCAGGAGAGGCTGTGTACGTTGGAAGTTTTAGTAGGCTAAACAAGTTCAGAGCCCAAGTGTTTGTGGTTCGTTTGAGAGGTTACCAGTGGGAGATGAGGACCAGCAACAGCTTTCAGGGCTGGCACCTTTAGTGTAGGAGCAATCCCTGGACGTTCGCATTTTCGGTGTTGAGCTCTGGCCAGATTGAGCAGGAGAGGCTGTGTACGTTGGAAGTTTTGGTAGGCTAAACAAGTTCAGAGCCCAAGTGTTTGTGGTTCGTTTGAGAGGTTACCAGTGGGAGATGAGGACCAGCAAGAGCTTTCAGGGCTGGCACCTTTAGTGTAGGAGCAATCGCCGGACGTTTGCAATTTCGGTGTTGAATTTTGGCCAGATTGAGCAGGAGAGGCTGTGTACGTTGGAAGTTTTAGTAGGCTAAACAAGTTCAGAGCCCAAGTGTTTGTGGTTCGTTTGAGAGGTTACCAGTGGGAGATGAGGACCAGCAAGAGCTTTCAGGGCTGGCACCTTTAGTGTAGGAGCAATCGCCGGACGTTCGCAATTTCGGTGTTGAGCTCTGGCCAGATTGAGCAGGAGAGGCTGTGTACGTTGGAAGTTTTAGTAGGCTAAACAAGTTCAGAGCCCAAGTGTTTGTGGTTCGTTTGAGAGGTTACCAGTGGGAGATGAGGACCAGCAAGAGCTTTCAGGGCTGGCACCTTTAGTGTAGGAGCAATCGCTGAACGTTCGCATTTTCGGTGTTGAGCTCTGGCCAGATTGAGCAGGAGAGGCTGTGTACGTTGGAAGTTTTAGTAGCCAAAACAAGTTCAGAGCCCAAGTGTTTGTGGTTCGTTTGAGAGGTTACCAGTGGGAGATGAGGACCAGCAAGAGCTTTCAGGGCTGGCACCTTTAGTGTAGGAGCAATCGCCGGACGTTCGCAATTTCGGTGTTGAATTTTGGCCAGATTGAGCAGGAGAGGCTGTGTACGTTGGAAGTTTTAGTAGGCTAAACAAGTTCAGAGCCCAAGTGTTTGTGGTTCGTTTGAGAGGTTACCAGTGCGAGATGAGGATCAGCAAGAGCTTTCAGGGCCGGCATCTTTAGTGTAGGAGCAATCCCTGGACGTTCGGAATTTCGGTGTTGAGCTCTGGCCAGATTGAGCAGGAGAGGCTGTGTACGTTGGAAGTTTTAGTAGGCTAAACAAGTTCAGAGCCCAAGTGTTTGTGGTTCGTTTGAGAGGTTACCAGTGGGAGATGAGGACCAGCAAGAGCTTTCAGGGCTGGCACCTTTAGTGTAGGAGCAATCCCTGGACGTTCGCAATTTCGGTATTGAGCTCTGGCCAGATTGAGCAGGAGAGGCTGTGTACGTTGGAAGTTTTGGTAGGCTAAACAAGTTCAGAGCCCAAGTGTTTGTGGTTCGTTTGAGAGGTTACCAGTGGGAGATGAGGACCAGCAAGAGCTTTCAGGGCTGGCACCTTTAGTGTAGGAGCAATCGCCGGACGTTCGCAATTTCGGTGTTGAGCTCTGGCCAGATTGAGCAGGAGAGGCTGTGTACGTTGGAAGTTTTAGTAGGCTAAACAAGTTCAGAGCCCAAGTGTTTGTGGTTCGTTTGAGAGGTTACCAGTGGGAGATGAGGAGCAGCAAGAGCTTTCAGGGCTGGCACCTTTAGTGTAGGAGCACTCCCTGGACGTTCGGAATTTCGGTGTTGAGCTCTGGCCAGATTGAGCAGGAGAGGCTGTGTACGTTGGAAGTTTTGGTAGGCTAAACAAGTTCAGAGCCCAAGTGTTTGTGGTTCGTTTGAGAGGTTACCAGTGGGAGATGAGGACCAGCAAGAGCTTTCAGGGCTGGCACCTTTAGTGTAGGAGCAATCCCTGGACGTTCGCAATTTCGGTGTTGAGCTCTGGCCAGATTGAGCAGGAGAGGCTGTGTACGTTGGAAGTTTTGGTAGGCTAAACAAGTTCAGAGCCCAAGTGTTTGTGGTTCGTTTGAGAGGTTACCAGTGGGAGATGAGGACCAGCAAGAGCTTTCAGGGCTGGCACCTTTAGTGTAGGAGCAATCGCCGGACGTTCGCAATTTCGGTTTTGAGCTCTGGCCAGATTGAGCAGGAGAGGCTGTGTACGTTGGAAGTTTTAGTAGGCTAAACAAGTTCAGAGCCCAAGTGTTTGTGGTTCGTTTGAGAGGTTACCAGTGGGAGATGAGGACCAGCAAGAGCTTTCAGGGCTGGCACCTTTAGTGTAGGAGCAATCGCCGGACGTTCGCAATTTCGGTGTTGAGCTCTGGCCAGATTGAGCAGGAGAGGCTGTGTACGTTGGAAGTTTTAGTAGGCTAAACAAGTTCAGAGCCCAAGTGTTTGTGGTTCGTTTGAGAGGTTACCAGTGGGAGATGAGGACCAGCAAGAGCTTTCAGGGCTGGCACCTTTAGTGTAGGAGCAATTGCTGGACGTTCGCATTTTCGGTGTTGAGCTCTGGCCAGATTGAGCAGGAGAGGCTGTGTACGTTGGAAGTTTTGGTAGGCTAAACAAGTTCAGAGCCCAAGTGTTTGTGGTTCGTTTGAGAGGTTACCAGTGGGAGATGAGGACCAGCAACAGCTTTCAGGGCTGGCACCTTTAGTGTGGGAGCAATCCCTGGACGTTCGCATTTTCGGTGTTGAGCTCTGGCCAGATTGAGCAGGAGAGGCTGTGTACGTTGGAAGTTTTAGTAGGCTAAACAAGTTCAGAGCCCAAGTGTTTGTGGTTCGTTTGAGAGGTTACCAGTGGGAGATGAGGACCAGCAAGAGCTTTCAGGGCTGGCACCTTTAGTGTAGGAGCAATCACCGGACGTTCGCAATTCCGGTGTTGAATTTTGGCCAGATTGAGCAGGAGAGGCTGTGTACGTTGGAAGTTTTAGTAGGCTAAACAAGTTCAGAGCCCAAGTGTTTGTGGTTCGTTTGAGAGGTTACCAGTGGGAGATGAGGACCAGCAAGAGCTTTCAGGGCTGGCACCTTTAGTGTAGGAGCAATCCCTGGACGTTCGCAATTCCGGTGTTGAGCTCTGGCCAGATTGAGCAGGAGAGGCTGTGTACGTTGGAAGTTTTAGTAGGCTAAACAAGTTCAGAGCCCAAGTGTTTGTGGTTCGTTTGAGAGGTTACCAGTGGGAGATGAGGACCAGCAAGAGCTTTCAGGGCTGGCACCTTTAGTGTGGGAGCAATCGCTGGACGTTCGCATTTTCGGTGTTGAGCTCTGGCCAGATTGAGCAGGAGAGGCTGTGTACGTTGGAAGTTTTGGTAGGCTAAACAAGTTCAGAGCCCAAGTGTTTGTGGTTCGTTTGAGAGGTTACCAGTGGGAGATGACGATCAGCAAGATCTTTCAGGGCTGGCACCTTTAGTGTAGGAGCAATCCCTGGACGTTCGCATTTTCGGTGTTGAGCTCTGGCCAGATTGAGCAGGAGAGGCTGTGTACATTGGAAGTTTTAGTAGGCTAAACAAGTTCAGAGCCCAAGTGTTTGTGGTTCGTTTGAGAGGTTACCAGTGGGAGATGAGGACCAGCAAGAGCTTTCAGGGCTGGCACCTTTAGTGTAGGAGCAATCACCGGACGTTCGCAATTCCGGTGTTGAATTTTGGCCAGATTGAGCAGGAGAGGCTGTGTACGTTGGAAGTTTTAGTAGGCTAAACAAGTTCAGAGCCCAAGTGTTTGTGGTTCGTTTGAGAGGTTACCAGTGGGAGATGAGGACCAGCAAGAGCTTTCAGGGCTGGCACCTTTAGTGTAGGAGCAATCGCCGGACGTTCGCAATTTCGGTGTTGAGCTCTGGCCAGATTGAGCAGGAGAGGCTGTGTACGTTGGAAGTTTTAGTAGGCTAAACAAGTTCAGAGCCCAAGTGTTTGTGGTTCGTTTGAGAGGTTACCAGTGGGAGATGAGGACCAGCAAGAGCTTTCAGGGCTGGCACCTTTAGTGTAGGAGCAATCGCTGGACGTTCGCATTTTCGGTGTTGAGCTCTGGCCAGATTGAGCAGGAGAGGCTGTGTACGTTGGAAGTTTTAGTAGGCTAAACAAGTTCAGAGCCCAAGTGTTTGTGGTTCGTTTGAGAGGTTACCAGTGGGAGATGAGGACCAGCAAGAGCTTTCAGGGCTGGCATCTTTAGTGTAGGAGCAATCCCTGGACGTTCGCAATTTCGGTGTTGAGCTCTGGCCAGATTGAGCAGGAGAGGCTGTGTACGTTGGAAGTTTTAGTAGGCTAAACAAGTTCAGAGCCCAAGTGTTTGTGGTTCGTTTGAGAGGTTACCAGTGGGAGATGAGGACCAGCAAGAGCTTTCAGGGCTGGCACCTTTAGTGTAGGAGCAATCCCTGGACGTTCGCAATTTCGGTATTGAGCTCTGGCCAGATTGAGCAGGAGAGGCTGTGTACGTTGGAAGTTTTGGTAGGCTAAACAAGTTCAGAGCCCAAGTGTTTGTGGTTCGTTTGAGAGGTTACCAGTGGGAGATGAGGACCAGCAAGAGCTTTCAGGGCTGGCACCTTTAGTGTAGGAGCAATCGCCGGACGTTCGCAATTTCGGTGTTGAGCTCTGGCCAGATTGAGCAGGAGAGGCTGTGTACGTTGGAAGTTTTAGTAGGCTAAACAAGTTCAGAGCCCAAGTGTTTGTGGTTCGTTTGAGAGGTTACCAGTGGGAGATGAGGAGCAGCAAGAGCTTTCAGGGCTGGCACCTTTAGTGTAGGAGCACTCCCTGGACGTTCGGAATTTCGGTGTTGAGCTCTGGCCAGATTGAGCAGGAGAGGCTGTGTACGTTGGAAGTTTTGGTAGGCTAAACAAGTTCAGAGCCCAAGTGTTTGTGGTTCGTTTGAGAGGTTACCAGTGGGAGATGAGGACCAGCAAGAGCTTTCAGGGCTGGCACCTTTAGTGTAGGAGCAATCCCTGGACGTTCGCAATTTCGGTGTTGAGCTCTGGCCAGATTGAGCAGGAGAGGCTGTGTACGTTGGAAGTTTTCGTAGGCTAAACAAGTTCAGAGCCCAAGTGTTTGTGGTTCGTTTGAGAGGTTACCAGTGGGAGATGAGGACCAGCAAGAGCTTTCAGGGCTGGCACCTTTAGTGTAGGAGCAATCGCCGGACGTTCGCAATTTCGGTTTTGAGCTCTGGCCAGATTGAGCAGGAGAGGCTGTGTACGTTGGAAGTTTTAGTAGGCTAAACAAGTTCAGAGCCCAAGTGTTTGTGGTTCGTTTGAGAGGTTACCAGTGGGAGATGAGGACCAGCAAGAGCTTTCAGGGCTGGCACCTTTAGTGTAGGAGCAATCGCCGGACGTTCGCAATTTCGGTGTTGAGCTCTGGCCAGATTGAGCAGGAGAGGCTGTGTACGTTGGAAGTTTTAGTAGGCTAAACAAGTTCAGAGCCCAAGTGTTTGTGGTTCGTTTGAGAGGTTACCAGTGGGAGATGAGGACCAGCAAGAGCTTTCAGGGCTGGCACCTTTAGTGTAGGAGCAATTGCTGGACGTTCGCATTTTCGGTGTTGAGCTCTGGCCAGATTGAGCAGGAGAGGCTGTGTACGTTGGAAGTTTTGGTAGGCTAAACAAGTTCAGAGCCCAAGTGTTTGTGGTTCGTTTGAGAGGTTACCAGTGGGAGATGAGGACCAGCAACAGCTTTCAGGGCTGGCACCTTTAGTGTGGGAGCAATCCCTGGACGTTCGCATTTTCGGTGTTGAGCTCTGGCCAGATTGAGCAGGAGAGGCTGTGTACGTTGGAAGTTTTAGTAGGCTAAACAAGTTCAGAGCCCAAGTGTTTGTGGTTCGTTTGAGAGGTTACCAGTGGGAGATGAGGAGCAGCAAGAGCTTTCAGGGCTGGCACCTTTAGTGTAGGAGCAATCACCGGACGTTCGCAATTCCGGTGTTGAATTTTGGCCAGATTGAGCAGGAGAGGCTGTGTACGTTGGAAGTTTTAGTAGGCTAAACAAGTTCAGAGCCCAAGTGTTTGTGGTTCGTTTGAGAGGTTACCAGTGGGAGATGAGGACCAGCAAGAGCTTTCAGGGCTGGCACCTTTAGTGTAGGAGCAATCGCCGGACGTTCGCAATTCCGGTGTTGAGCTCTGGCCAGATTGAGCAGGAGAGGCTGTGTACGTTGGAAGTTTTAGTAGGCTAAACAAGTTCAGAGCCCAAGTGTTTGTGGTTCGTTTGAGAGGTTACCAGTGGGAGATGAGGACCAGCAAGAGCTTTCAGGGCTGGCACCTTTAGTGTGGGAGCAATCCCTGGACGTTCGCATTTTCGGTGTTGAGCTCTGGCCAGATTGAGCAGGAGAGGCTGTGTACGTTGGAAGTTTTGGTAGGCTAAACAAGTTCAGAGCCCAAGTGTTTGTGGTTCGTTTGAGAGGTTACCAGTGGGAGATGACGATCAGCAAGATCTTTCAGGGCTGGCACCTTTAGTGTAGGAGCAATCCCTGGACGTTCGCATTTTCGGTGTTGAGCTCTGGCCAGATTGAGCAGGAGAGGCTGTGTACATTGGAAGTTTTAGTAGGCTAAACAAGTTCAGAGCCCAAGTGTTTGTGGTTCGTTTGAGAGGTTACCAGTGGGAGATGAGGACCAGCAAGAGCTTTCAGGGCTGGCACCTTTAGTGTAGGAGCAATCACCGGACGTTCGCAATTCCGGTGTTGAATTTTGGCCAGATTGAGCAGGAGAGGCTGTGTACGTTGGAAGTTTTAGTAGGCTAAACAAGTTCAGAGCCCAAGTGTTTGTGGTTCGTTTGAGAGGTTACCAGTGGGAGATGAGGACCAGCAAGAGCTTTCAGGGCTGGCACCTTTAGTGTAGGAGCAATCGCCGGACGTTCGCAATTTCGGTGTTGAGCTCTGGCCAGATTGAGCAGGAGAGGCTGTGTACGTTGGAAGTTTTAGTAGGCTAAACAAGTTCAGAGCCCAAGTGTTTGTGGTTCGTTTGAGAGGTTACCAGTGGGAGATGAGGACCAGCAAGAGCTTTCAGGGCTGGCACCTTTAGTGTAGGAGCAATCGCTGGACGTTCGCATTTTCGGTGTTGAGCTCTGGCCAGATTGAGCAGGAGAGGCTGTGTACGTTGGAAGTTTTAGTAGGCTAAACAAGTTCAGAGCCCAAGTGTTTGTGGTTCGTTTGAGAGGTTACCAGTGGGAGATGAGGACCAGCAAGAGCTTTCAGGGCTGGCATCTTTAGTGTAGGAGCAATCGCTGGACGTTCGCAATTTCGGTGTTGAGCTCTGGCCAGATTGAGCAGGAGAGGCTGTGTACGTTGGAAGTTTTAGTAGGCTAAACAAGTTCAGAGCCCAAGTGTTTGTGGTTCGTTTGAGAGGTTACCAGTGGGAGATGAGGACCAGCAAGAGCTTTCAGGGCTGGCACCTTTAGTGTAGGAGCAATCGCCGGACGTTCGCAATTTCGGTGTTGAGCTCTGGCCAGATTGAGCAGGAGAGGCTGTGTACGTTGGAAGTTTTAGTAGGCTAAACAAGTTCAGAGCCCAAGTGTTTGTGGTTCGTTTGAGAGGTTACC
This sequence comes from Gavia stellata, assembly GCF_030936135.1. Lineage (NCBI taxonomy): Eukaryota > Metazoa > Chordata > Aves > Gaviiformes > Gaviidae > Gavia > Gavia stellata. Next base: position 25,427 of record NW_026776313.1, on the reverse strand, counting down.
AGTGGGAGATGAGGACCAGCAAGAGCTTTCAGGGCTGGCACCTTTAGTGTAGGAGCAATCGCTGAACGTTCGCATTTTCGGTGTTGAGCTCTGGCCAGATTGAGCAGGAGAGGCTGTGTACGTTGGAAGTTTTAGTAGCCAAAACAAGTTCAGAGCCCAAGTGTTTGTGGTTCGTTTGAGAAGTCACCAGTGGGAGATGAGGACCAGCAAGAGCTTTCAGGGCTGGCACCTTTAGTGTAGGAGCAATCGCCGGACGTTCGCAATTTCGGTGTTGAATTTTGGCCAGATTGAGCAGGAGAGGCTGTGTACGTTGGAAGTTTTAGTAGGCTAAACAAGTTCAGAGCCCAAGTGTTTGTGGTTCGTTTGAGAGGTTACCAGTGCGAGATGAGGATCAGCAAGAGCTTTCAGGGCCGGCATCTTTAGTGTAGGAGCAATCGCTGGACGTTCGCATTTTCGGTGTTGAGCTCTGGCCAGATTGAGCAGGAGAGGCTGTGTACGTTGGAAGTTTTAGTAGCCTAAACAAGTCCAGAGCCCAAGTGTTTGTGGTTCGTTTGAGAGGTTACCAGTGGGAGATGAGGACCAGCAAGAGCTTTCAGGGCTGGCACCTTTAGTGTAGGAGCAATCGCCGGACGTTCGCAATTTCGGTGTTGAGCTCTGGCCAGATTGAGCAGGAGAGGCTGTGTACGTTGGAAGTTTTAGTAGGCTAAACAAGTTCAGAGCCCAAGTGTTTGTGGTTCGTTTGAGAGGTTACCAGTGGGAGATGAGGACCAGCAAGAGCTTTCAGGGCTGGCACCTTTAGTGTAGGAGCAATCGCCGGACGTTCGCAATTTCGGTGTTGAGCTCTGGCCAGATTGAGCAGGAGAGGCTGTGTACGTTGGAAGTTTTAGTAGGCTAAACAAGTTCAGAGCCCAAGTGTTTGTGGTTCGTTTGAGAGGTTACCAGTGGGAGATGAAGAGCAGCAAGAGCTTTCAGGGCTGGCACCTTTAGTGTAGGAGCAATCCCTGGACGTTCGCAATTTCGGTGTTGAGCTCTGGCCAGATTGAGCAGGAGAGGCTGTGTACGTTGGAAGTTTTAGTAGGCTAAACAAGTTCAGAGCCCAAGTGTTTGTGGTTCGTTTGAGAGGTTACCAGTGGGAGATGAGGACCAGCAAGAGCTTTCAGGGCTGGCACCTTTAGTGTAGGAGCAATTGCTGGACGTTCGCATTTTCGGTGTTGAGCTCTGGCCAGATTGAGCAGGAGAGGCTGTGTACGTTGGAAGTTTTCGTAGGCTAAACAAGTTCAGAGCCCAAGTGTTTGTGGTTCGTTTGAGAGGTTACCAGTGGGAGATGAGGACCAGCAACAGCTTTCAGGGCTGGCACCTTTAGTGTGGGAGCAATCCCTGGACGTTCGCATTTTCGCTGTTGAGCTCTGGCCAGATTGAGCAGGAGAGGCTGTGTACGTTGGAAGTTTTAGTAGGCTAAACAAGTTCAGAGCCCAAGTGTTTGTGGTTCGTTTGAGAGGTTACCAGTGGGAGATGAGGACCAGCAACAGCTTTCAGGGCTGGCACCTTTAGTGTAGGAGCAATCCCTGGACGTTCGCATTTTCGGTGTTGAGCTCTGGCCAGATTGAGCAGGAGAGGCTGTGTACGTTGGAAGTTTTGGTAGGCTAAACAAGTTCAGAGCCCAAGTGTTTGTGGTTCGTTTGAGAGGTTACCAGTGGGAGATGAGGACCAGCAAGAGCTTTCAGGGCTGGCACCTTTAGTGTAGGAGCAATCGCCGGACGTTTGCAATTTCGGTGTTGAATTTTGGCCAGATTGAGCAGGAGAGGCTGTGTACGTTGGAAGTTTTAGTAGGCTAAACAAGTTCAGAGCCCAAGTGTTTGTGGTTCGTTTGAGAGGTTACCAGTGGGAGATGAGGACCAGCAAGAGCTTTCAGGGCTGGCACCTTTAGTGTAGGAGCAATCGCCGGACGTTCGCAATTTCGGTGTTGAGCTCTGGCCAGATTGAGCAGGAGAGGCTGTGTACGTTGGAAGTTTTAGTAGGCTAAACAAGTTCAGAGCCCAAGTGTTTGTGGTTCGTTTGAGAGGTTACCAGTGGGAGATGAGGACCAGCAAGAGCTTTCAGGGCTGGCACCTTTAGTGTAGGAGCAATCGCTGAACGTTCGCATTTTCGGTGTTGAGCTCTGGCCAGATTGAGCAGGAGAGGCTGTGTACGTTGGAAGTTTTAGTAGGCTAAACAAGTTCAGAGCCCAAGTGTTTGTGGTTCGTTTGAGAGGTTACCAGTGGGAGATGAGGACCAGCAAGAGCTTTCAGGGCTGGCACCTTTAGTGTAGGAGCAATCGCCGGACGTTCGCAATTTCGGTGTTGAATTTTGGCCAGATTGAGCAGGAGAGGCTGTGTACGTTGGAAGTTTTAGTAGGCTAAACAAGTTCAGAGCCCAAGTGTTTGTGGTTCGTTTGAGAGGTTACCAGTGCGAGATGAGGATCAGCAAGAGCTTTCAGGGCCGGCATCTTTAGTGTAGGAGCAATCCCTGGACGTTCGGATTTTCGGTGTTGAGCTCTGGCCAGATTGAGCAGGAGAGGCTGTGTACGTTGGAAGTTTTAGTAGGCTAAACAAGTTCAGAGCCCAAGTGTTTGTGGTTCGTTTGAGAGGTTACCAGTGGGAGATGAGGACCAGCAAGAGCTTTCAGGGCTGGCACCTTTAGTGTAGGAGCAATCCCTGGACGTTCGCAATTTCGGTATTGAGCTCTGGCCAGATTGAGCAGGAGAGGCTGTGTACGTTGGAAGTTTTGGTAGGCTAAACAAGTTCAGAGCCCAAGTGTTTGTGGTTCGTTTGAGAGGTTACCAGTGGGAGATGAGGACCAGCAAGAGCTTTCAGGGCTGGCACCTTTAGTGTAGGAGCAATCGCCGGACGTTCGCAATTTCGGTGTTGAGCTCTGGCCAGATTGAGCAGGAGAGGCTGTGTACGTTGGAAGTTTTAGTAGGCTAAACAAGTTCAGAGCCCAAGTGTTTGTGGTTCGTTTGAGAGGTTACCAGTGGGAGATGAGGAGCAGCAAGAGCTTTCAGGGCTGGCACCTTTAGTGTAGGAGCACTCCCTGGACGTTCGGAATTTCGGTGTTGAGCTCTGGCCAGATTGAGCAGGAGAGGCTGTGTACGTTGGAAGTTTTGGTAGGCTAAACAAGTTCAGAGCCCAAGTGTTTGTGGTTCGTTTGAGAGGTTACCAGTGGGAGATGAGGACCAGCAAGAGCTTTCAGGGCTGGCACCTTTAGTGTAGGAGCAATCCCTGGACGTTCGCAATTTCGGTGTTGAGCTCTGGCCAGATTGAGCAGGAGAGGCTGTGTACGTTGGAAGTTTTGGTAGGCTAAACAAGTTCAGAGCCCAAGTGTTTGTGGTTCGTTTGAGAGGTTACCAGTGGGAGATGAGGACCAGCAAGAGCTTTCAGGGCTGGCACCTTTAGTGTAGGAGCAATCGCCGGACGTTCGCAATTTCGGTTTTGAGCTCTGGCCAGATTGAGCAGGAGAGGCTGTGTACGTTGGAAGTTTTAGTAGGCTAAACAAGTTCAGAGCCCAAGTGTTTGTGGTTCGTTTGAGAGGTTACCAGTGGGAGATGAGGACCAGCAAGAGCTTTCAGGGCTGGCACCTTTAGTGTAGGAGCAATCCCTGGACGTTCGCAATTTCGGTATTGAGCTCTGGCCAGATTGAGCAGGAGAGGCTGTGTACGTTGGAAGTTTTGGTAGGCTAAACAAGTTCAGAGCCCAAGTGTTTGTGGTTCGTTTGAGAGGTTACCAGTGGGAGATGAGGACCAGCAAGAGCTTTCAGGGCTGGCACCTTTAGTGTAGGAGCAATCGCCGGACGTTCGCAATTTCGGTGTTGAGCTCTGGCCAGATTGAGCAGGAGAGGCTGTGTACGTTGGAAGTTTTAGTAGGCTAAACAAGTTCAGAGCCCAAGTGTTTGTGGTTCGTTTGAGAGGTTACCAGTGGGAGATGAGGAGCAGCAAGAGCTTTCAGGGCTGGCACCTTTAGTGTAGGAGCACTCCCTGGACGTTCGGAATTTCGGTGTTGAGCTCTGGCCAGATTGAGCAGGAGAGGCTGTGTACGTTGGAAGTTTTGGTAGGCTAAACAAGTTCAGAGCCCAAGTGTTTGTGGTTCGTTTGAGAGGTTACCAGTGGGAGATGAGGGACCAGCAAGAGCTTTCAGGGCTGGCACCTTTAGTGTAGGAGCAATCCCTGGACGTTCGCAATTTCGGTGTTGAGCTCTGGCCAGATTGAGCAGGAGAGGCTGTGTACGTTGGAAGTTTTGGTAGGCTAAACAAGTTCAGAGCCCAAGTGTTTGTGGTTCGTTTGAGAGGTTACCAGTGGGAGATGAGGACCAGCAAGAGCTTTCAGGGCTGGCACCTTTAGTGTAGGAGCAATCGCCGGACGTTCGCAATTTCGGTGTTGAGCTCTGGCCAGATTGAGCAGGAGAGGCTGTGTACGTTGGAAGTTTTAGTAGGCTAAACAAGTTCAGAGCCCAAGTGTTTGTGGTTCGTTTGAGAGGTTACCAGTGGGAGATGAGGACCAGCAAGAGCTTTCAGGGCTGGCACCTTTAGTGTAGGAGCAATTGCTGGACGTTCGCATTTTCGGTGTTGAGCTCTGGCCAGATTGAGCAGGAGAGGCTGTGTACGTTGGAAGTTTTGGTAGGCTAAACAAGTTCAGAGCCCAAGTGTTTGTGGTTCGTTTGAGAGGTTACCAGTGGGAGATGAGGACCAGCAACAGCTTTCAGGGCTGGCACCTTTAGTGTGGGAGCAATCCCTGGACGTTCGCATTTTCGGTGTTGAGCTCTGGCCAGATTGAGCAGGAGAGGCTGTGTACGTTGGAAGTTTTAGTAGGCTAAACAAGTTCAGAGCCCAAGTGTTTGTGGTTCGTTTGAGAGGTTACCAGTGGGAGATGAGGACCAGCAAGAGCTTTCAGGGCTGGCACCTTTAGTGTAGGAGCAATCACCGGACGTTCGCAATTCGGTGTTGAATTTTGGCCAGATTGAGCAGGAGAGGCTGTGTACGTTGGAAGTTTTAGTAGGCTAAACAAGTTCAGAGCCCAAGTGTTTGTGGTTCGTTTGAGAGGTTACCAGTGGGAGATGAGGACCAGCAAGAGCTTTCAGGGCTGGCACCTTTAGTGTAGGAGCAATCGCCGGACGTTCGCAATTCCGGTGTGAGCTCTGGCCAGATTGAGCAGGAGAGGCTGTGTACGTTGGAAGTTTTAGTAGGCTAAACAAGTTCAGAGCCCAAGTGTTTGTGGTTCGTTTGAGAGGTTACCAGTGGGAGATGAGGACCAGCAAGAGCTTTCAGGGCTGGCACCTTTAGTGTGGGAGCAATCGCTGGACGTTCGCATTTCGGTGTTGAGCTCTGGCCAGATTGAGCAGGAGAGGCTGTGTACGTTGGAAGTTTTGGTAGGCTAAACAAGTTCAGAGCCCAAGTGTTTGTGGTTCGTTTGAGAGGTTACCAGTGGGAGATGACGATCAGCAAGATCTTTCAGGGCTGGCACCTTTAGTGTAGGAGCAATCCCTGGACGTTCGCATTTTCGGTGTTGAGCTCTGGCCAGATTGAGCAGGAGAGGCTGTGTACATTGGAAGTTAGTAGGCTAAACAAGTTCAGAGCCCAAGTGTTTGTGGTTCGTTTGAGAGGTTACCAGTGGGAGATGAGGACCAGCAAGAGCTTTCAGGGCTGGCACCTTTAGTGTAGGAGCAATCACCGGACGTTCGCAATTCCGGTGTTGAATTTTGGCCAGATTGAGCAGGAGAGGCTGTGTACGTTGGAAGTTTTAGTAGGCTAAACAAGTTCAGAGCCCAAGTGTTTGTGGTTCGTTTGAGAGGTTACCAGTGGGAGATGAGGACCAGCAAGAGCTTTCAGGGCTGGCACCTTTAGTGTAGGAGCAATCGCCGGACGTTCGCAATTTCGGTGTTGAGCTCTGGCCAGATTGAGCAGGAGAGGCTGTGTACGTTGGAAGTTTTAGTAGGCTAAACAAGTTCAGAGCCCAAGTGTTTGTGGTTCGTTTGAGAGGTTACCAGTGGGAGATGAGGACCAGCAAGAGCTTTCAGGGCTGGCACCTTTAGTGTAGGAGCAATCGCTGGACGTTCGCATTTTCGGTGTTGAGCTCTGGCCAGATTGAGCAGGAGAGGCTGTGTACGTTGGAAGTTTTAGTAGGCTAAACAAGTTCAGAGCCCAAGTGTTTGTGGTTCGTTTGAGAGGTTACCAGTGGGAGATGAGGACCAGCAAGAGCTTTCAGGGCTGGCATCTTTAGTGTAGGAGCAATCCCTGGACGTTCGCAATTTCGGTGTTGAGCTCTGGCCAGATTGAGCAGGAGAGGCTGTGTACGTTGGAAGTTTTAGTAGGCTAAACAAGTTCAGAGCCCAAGTGTTTGTGGTTCGTTTGAGAGGTTACCAGTGGGAGATGAGGACCAGCAAGAGCTTTCAGGGCTGGCACCTTTAGTGTAGGAGCAATCCCTGGACGTTCGCAATTTCGGTATTGAGCTCTGGCCAGATTGAGCAGGAGAGGCTGTGTACGTTGGAAGTTTTGGTAGGCTAAACAAGTTCAGAGCCCAAGTGTTTGTGGTTCGTTTGAGAGGTTACCAGTGGGAGATGAGGACCAGCAAGAGCTTTCAGGGCTGGCACCTTTAGTGTAGGAGCAATCGCCGGACGTTCGCAATTTCGGTGTTGAGCTCTGGCCAGATTGAGCAGGAGAGGCTGTGTACGTTGGAAGTTTTAGTAGGCTAAACAAGTTCAGAGCCCAAGTGTTTGTGGTTCGTTTGAGAGGTTACCAGTGGGAGATGAGGAGCAGCAAGAGCTTTCAGGGCTGGCACCTTTAGTGTAGGAGCAATCACCGGACGTTCGCAATTCCGGTGTTGAATTTTGGCCAGATTGAGCAGGAGAGGCTGTGTACGTTGGAAGTTTTAGTAGGCTAAACAAGTTCAGAGCCCAAGTGTTTGTGGTTCGTTTGAGAGGTTACCAGTGGGAGATGAGGACCAGCAAGAGCTTTCAGGGCTGGCACCTTTAGTGTAGGAGCAATCGCCGGACGTTCGCAATTCCGGTGTTGAGCTCTGGCCAGATTGAGCAGGAGAGGCTGTGTACGTTGGAAGTTTTAGTAGGCTAAACAAGTTCAGAGCCCAAGTGTTTGTGGTTCGTTTGAGAGGTTACCAGTGGGAGATGAGGACCAGCAAGAGCTTTCAGGGCTGGCACCATTAGTGTGGGAGCAATCCCTGGACGTTCGCATTTTCGGTGTTGAGCTCTGGCCAGATTGAGCAGGAGAGGCTGTGTACGTTGGAAGTTTTGGTAGGCTAAACAAGTTCAGAGCCCAAGGGTTTGTGGTTCGTTTGAGAGGTTACCAGTGGGAGATGACGATCAGCAAGATCTTTCAGGGCTGGCACCTTTAGTGTAGGAGCAATCCCTGGACGTTCGCATTTTCGGTGTTGAGCTCTGGCCAGATTGAGCAGGAGAGGCTGTGTACATTGGAAGTTTTAGTAGGCTAAACAAGTTCAGAGCCCAAGTGTTTGTGGTTCGTTTGAGAGGTTACCAGTGGGAGATGAGGACCAGCAAGAGCTTTCAGGGCTGGCACCTTTAGTGTAGGAGCAATCACCGGACGTTCGCAATTCCGGTGTTGAATTTTGGCCAGATTGAGCAGGAGAGGCTGTGTACGTTGGAAGTTTTAGTAGGCTAAACAAGTTCAGAGCCCAAGTGTTTGTGGTTCGTTTGAGAGGTTACCAGTGGGAGATGAGGACCAGCAAGAGCTTTCAGGGCTGGCACCTTTAGTGTAGGAGCAATCCCTGGACGTTCGCAATTTCGGTGTTGAATTTTGGCCAGATTGAGCAGGAGAGGCTGTGTACGTTGGAAGTTTTAGTAGGCTAAACAAGTTCAGAGCCCAAGTGTTTGTGGTTCGTTTGAGAGGTTACCAGTGGGAGATGAGGACCAGCAAGAGCTTTCAGGGCTGGCATCTTTAGTGTAGGAGCAATCGCCGGACGTTCGCAATTTCGATGTTGAGCTCTGGCCAGATTGAGCAGGAGAGGCTGTGTACGTTGGAAGTTTTAGTAGGCTAAACAAGTTCAGAGCCCAAGTGTTTGTGGTTCGTTTGAGAGGTTACCAGTGGGAGATGAGGACCAGCAAGAGCTTTCAGGGCTGGCATCTTTAGTGTAGGAGCAATCCCTGGACGTTCGCAATTTCGGTGTTGAGCTCTGGCCAGATTGAGCAGGAGAGGCTGTGTACGTTGGAAGTTTTAGTAGGCTAAACAAGTTCAGAGCCCAAGTGTTTGTGGTTCGTTTGAGAGGTTACCAGTGGGAGATGAGGACCAGCAAGAGCTTTCAGGGCTGGCACCTTTAGTGTAGGAGCAATCGCCGGACGTTCGCAATTTCGGTGTTGAGCTCTGGCCAGATTGAGCAGGAGAGGCTGTGTACGTTGGAAGTTTTAGTAGGCTAAACAAGTTCAGAGCCCAAGTGTTTGTGGTTCGTTTGAGAGGTTACCAGTGGGAGATGAGGATCAGCAAGAGCTTTGAGGGCTGGCACCTTTTGTATAGGAGCAATCCCTGGACGTTCGCAATTCCGGTGTTGAGCTCTGGCCAGATTGAGCAGGAGAGGCTGTGTACGTTGGAAGTTTTAGTAGGCTAAACAAGTTCAGAGCCCAAGTGTTTGTGGTTCGTTTGAGAGGTTACCAGTGGGAGATGAGGACCAGCAAGAGCTTTCAGGGCTGGCACCTTTAGTGTAGGAGCAATCGCCGGACGTTCGCAATTTCGGTGTTGAGCTCTGGCCAGATTGAGCAGGAGAGGCTGTGTACGTTGGAAGTTTTAGTAGGCTAAACAAGTTCAGAGCCCAAGTGTTTGTGGTTCGTTTGAGAGGTTACCAGTGCGAGATGAGGATCAGCAAGAGCTTTCAGGGCCGGCATCTTTAGTGTAGGAGCAATCGCTGGACGTTCGCATTTTCGGTGTTGAGCTCTGGCCAGATTGAGCAGGAGAGGCTGTGTACGTTGGAAGTTTTAGTAGCCTAAACAAGTCCAGAGCCCAAGTGTTTGTGGTTCGTTTGAGAGGTTACCAGTGGGAGATGAGGACCAGCAAGAGCTTTCAGGGCTGGCACCTTTAGTGTAGGAGCAATCGCCGGACGTTCGCAATTTCGGTGTTGAGCTCTGGCCAGATTGAGCAGGAGAGGCTGTGTACGTTGGAAGTTTTAGTAGGCTAAACAAGTTCAGAGCCCAAGTGTTTGTGGTTCGTTTGAGAGGTTACCAGTGGGAGATGAGGAGCAGCAAGAGCTTTCAGGGCTGGCACCTTTAGTGTAGGAGCAATCGCCGGACGTTCGCAATTTCGGTGTTGAGCTCTGGCCAGATTGAGCAGGAGAGGCTGTGTACGTTGGAAGTTTTAGTAGGCTAAACAAGTTCAGAGCCCAAGTGTTTGTGGTTCGTTTGAGAGGTTACCAGTGGGAGATGAGGACCAGCAAGAGCTTTCAGGGCTGGCACCTTTAGTGTAGGAGCAATTGCTGGACGTTCGGATTTTCGGTGTTGAGCTCTGGCCAGATTGAGCAGGAGAGGCTGTGTACGTTGGAAGTTTTAGTAGGCTAAACAAGTTCAGAGCCCAAGTGTTTGTGGTTCGTTTGAGAGGTTACCAGTGGGAGATGAGGACCAGCAACAGCTTTCAGGGCTGGCACCTTTAGTGTAGGAGCAATCCCTGGACGTTCGCATTTTCGGTGTTGAGCTCTGGCCAGATTGAGCAGGAGAGGCTGTGTACGTTGGAAGTTTTAGTAGGCTAAACAAGTTCAGAGCCCAAGTGTTTGTGGTTCGTTTGAGAGGTTACCAGTGGGAGATGAGGACCAGCAACAGCTTTCAGGGCTGGCACCTTTAGTGTAGGAGCAATCCCTGGACGTTCGCATTTTCGGTGTTGAGCTCTGGCCAGATTGAGCAGGAGAGGCTGTGTACGTTGGAAGTTTTGGTAGGCTAAACAAGTTCAGAGCCCAAGTGTTTGTGGTTCGTTTGAGAGGTTACCAGTGGGAGATGAGGACCAGCAAGAGCTTTCAGGGCTGGCACCTTTAGTGTAGGAGCAATCGCCGGACGTTCGCAATTTCGGTGTTGAGCTCTGGCCAGATTGAGCAGGAGAGGCTGTGTACGTTGGAAGTTTTAGTAGGCTAAACAAGTTCAGAGCCCAAGTGTTTGTGGTTCGTTTGAGAGGTTACCAGTGGGAGATGAGGATCAGCAAGAGCTTTCAGGGCTGGCACCTTTAGTGTAGGAGCACTCCCTGGACGTTCGGAATTTCGGTGTTGAGCTCTGGCCAGATTGAGCAGGAGAGGCTGTGTACGTTGGAAGTTTTAGTAGGCTAAACAAGTTCAGAGCCCAAGTGTTTGTGGTTCGTTTGAGAGGTTACCAGTGGGAGATGAGGACCAGCAAGAGCTTTCAGGGCTGGCACCTTTAGTGTAGGAGCAATCCCTGGACGTTCGCAATTTCGGTGTTGAGCTCTGGCCAGATTGAGCAGGAGAGGCTGTGTACGTTGGAAGTTTTGGTAGGCTAAACAAGTTCAGAGCCCAAGTGTTTGTGGTTCGTTTGAGAGGTTACCAGTGGGAGATGAGGACCAGCAAGAGCTTTCAGGGCTGGCACCTTTAGTGTAGGAGCAATCGCCGGACGTTCGCAATTTCGGTTTTGAGCTCTGGCCAGATTGAGCAGGAGAGGCTGTGTACGTTGGAAGTTTTAGTAGGCTAAACAAGTTCAGAGCCCAAGTGTTTGTGGTTCGTTTGAGAGGTTACCAGTGGGAGATGAGGACCAGCAAGAGCTTTCAGGGCTGGCACCTTTAGTGTAGGAGCAATCGCCGGACGTTCGCAATTTCGGTGTTGAGCTCTGGCCAGATTGAGCAGGAGAGGCTGTGTACGTTGGAAGTTTTAGTAGGCTAAACAAGTTCAGAGCCCAAGTGTTTGTGGTTCGTTTGAGAGGTTACCAGTGGGAGATGAGGACCAGCAAGAGCTTTCAGGGCTGGCACCTTTAGTGTAGGAGCAATTGCTGGACGTTCGCATTTTCGGTGTTGAGCTCTGGCCAGATTGAGCAGGAGAGGCTGTGTACGTTGGAAGTTTTAGTAGGCTAAACAAGTTCAGAGCCCAAGTGTTTGTGGTTCGTTTGAGAGGTTACCAGTGGGAGATGAGGACCAGCAACAGCTTTCAGGGCTGGCACCTTTAGTGTGGGAGCAATCCCTGGACGTTCGCATTTTCGGTGTTGAGCTCTGGCCAGATTGAGCAGGAGAGGCTGTGTACGTTGGAAGTTTTAGTAGGCTAAACAAGTTCAGAGCCCAAGTGCTTGTGGTTCGTTTGAGAGGTTACCAGTGGGAGATGAGGACCAGCAAGAGCTTTCAGGGCTGGCACCTTTAGTGTAGGAGCAATCCCTGGACGTTCGCAATTTCGGTGTTGAATTTTGGCCAGATTGAGCAGGAGAGGCTGTGTACGTTGGAAGTTTTAGTAGGCTAAACAAGTTCAGAGCCCAAGTGTTTGTGGTTCGTTTGAGAGGTTACCAGTGGGAGATGAGGACCAGCAAGAGCTTTCAGGGCTGGCATCTTTAGTGTAGGAGCAATCGCCGGACGTTCGCAATTTCGATGTTGAGCTCTGGCCAGATTGAGCAGGAGAGGCTGTGTACGTTGGAAGTTTTAGTAGGCTAAACAAGTTCAGAGCCCAAGTGTTTGTGGTTCGTTTGAGAGGTTACCAGTGGGAGATGAGGACCAGCAAGAGCTTTCAGGGCTGGCATCTTTAGTGTAGGAGCAATCCCTGGACGTTCGCAATTTCGGTGTTGAGCTCTGGCCAGATTGAGCAGGAGAGGCTGTGTACGTTGGAAGTTTTAGTAGGCTAAACAAGTTCAGAGCCCAAGTGTTTGTGGTTCGTTTGAGAGGTTACCAGTGGGAGATGAGGACCAGCAAGAGCTTTCAGGGCTGGCACCTTTAGTGTAGGAGCAATCGCCGGACGTTCGCAATTTCGGTGTTGAGCTCTGGCCAGATTGAGCAGGAGAGGCTGTGTACGTTGGAAGTTTTAGTAGGCTAAACAAGTTCAGAGCCCAAGTGTTTGTGGTTCGTTTGAGAGGTTACCAGTGGGAGATGAGGATCAGCAAGAGCTTTCAGGGCTGGCACCTTTTGTATAGGAGCAATCCCTGGACGTTCGCAATTCCGGTGTTGAGCTCTGGCCAGATTGAGCAGGAGAGGCTGTGTACGTTGGAAGTTTTAGTAGGCTAAACAAGTTCAGAGCCCAAGTGTTTGTGGTTCGTTTGAGAGGTTACCAGTGGGAGATGAGGACCAGCAAGAGCTTTCAGGGCTGGCACCTTTAGTGTAGGAGCAATCACCGGATGTTCGCAATTCCGGTGTTGAATTTTGGCCAGATTGAGCAGGAGAGGCTGTGTACGTTGGAAGTTTTAGTAGGCTAAACAAGTTCAGAGCCCAAGTGTTTGTGGTTCGTTTGAGAGGTTACCAGTGGGAGATGAGGACCAGCAAGAGCTTTCAGGGCTGGCACCTTTAGTGTAGGAGCAATCGCCGGACGTTCGCAATTTCGGTGTTGAGCTCTGGCCAGATTGAGCAGGAGAGGCTGTGTACGTTGGAAGTTTTAGTAGGCTAAACAAGTTCAGAGCCCAAGTGTTTGTGGTTCGTTTGAGAGGTTACCAGTGGGAGATGAGGACCAGCAAGAGCTTTCAGGGCTGGCACCTTTAGTGTAGGAGCAATCCCTGGACGTTCGCAATTTCGATGTTGAGCTCTGGCCAGATTGAGCAGGAGAGGCTGTGTACGTTGGAAGTTTTAGTAGCCAAAACAAGTTCAGAGCCCAAGTGTTTGTGGTTCGTTTGAGAAGTCACCAGTGGGAGATGAGGACCAGCAAGAGCTTTCAGGGCTGGCACCTTTAGTGTAGGAGCAATCGCCGGACGTTCGCAATTTTGGTGTTGAATTTTGGCCAGATTGAGCAGGAGAGGCTGTGTACATTGGAAGTTTTAGTAGGCTAAACAAGTTCAGAGCCCAAGTGTTTGTGGTTCGTTTGAGAGGTTACCAGTGGGAGATGAGGACCAGCAAGAGCTTTCAGGGCTGGCACCTTTAGTGTAGGAGCAATCCCTGGACGTTCGCAATTTCGATGTTGAGCTCTGGCCAGATTGAGCAGGAGAGGCTTTGTACGTTGGAAGTTTTAGTAGGCTAAACAAGTTCAGAGCCCAAGTGTTTGTGGTTCGTTTGAGAGGTTACCAGTGGGAGATGAGGACCAGCAAGAGCTTTCAGGGCTGGCACCTTTAGTGTAGGAGCAATCGCTGGACGTTCGCATTTTCGGTGTTGAGCTCTGGCCAGATTGAGCAGGAGAGGCTGTGTACGTTGGAAGTTTTAGTAGCCAAAACAAGTTCAGAGCCCAAGTGTTTGTGGTTCGTTTGAGAAGTTACCAGTGGGAGATGAGGACCAGCAAGAGCTTTCAGGGCTGGCACCTTTAGTGTAGGAGCAATCGCTGGACGTTCGCAATTTCGGTGTTGAGCTCTGGCCAGATTGAGCAGGAGAGGCTGTGTACGTTGGAAGTTTTAGTAGGCTAAACAAGTTCAGAGCCCAAGTGTTTGTGGTTCGTTTGAGAGGTTACCAGTGGGAGATGAGGACCAGCAAGAGCTTTCAGGGCTGGCACCTTTAGTGTAGGAGCAATCGCTGGACGTTCGCATTTTCGGTGTTGAGCTCTGGCCAGACTGAGCAGGAGAGGCTGTGTACGTTGGAAGTTTTAATAGCCAAAACAAGTTCAGAGCCCAAGTGTTTGTGGTTCGTTTGAGAAGTCACCAGTGGGAGATGAGGACCAGCAAGAGCTTTCAGGGCTGGCACCTTTAGTGTAGGAGCAATCGCCGGACGTTCGCAATTTCGGTGTTGAATTTTGGCCAGATTGAGCAGGAGAGGCTGTGTACATTGGAAGTTTTAGTAGGCTAAACAAGTTCAGAGCCCAAGTGTTTGTGGTTCGTTTGAGAGGTTACCAGTGGGAGATGAGGACCAGCAAGAGCTTTCAGGGCTGGCATCTTTAGTGTAGGAGCAATCCCTGGACGTTCGGAATTTCGGTGTTGAGCTCTGGCCAGATTGAGCAGGAGAGGCTGTGTACGTTGGAAGTTTTAGTAGGCTAAACAAGTTCAGAGCCCAAGTGTTTGTGGTTCGTTTGAGAGGTTACCAGTGGGAGATGAGGACCAGCAAGAGCTTTCAGGGCTGGCACCTTTAGTGTAGGAGCAATCGCTGGACGTTCGCATTTTCGGTGTTGAGCTCTGGCCAGATTGAGCAGGAGAGGCTGTGTACGTTGGAAGTTTTGGTAGGCTAAACAAGTTCAGAGCCCAAGTGTTTGTGGTTCGTTTGAGAGGTTACCAGTGGGAGATGAGGACCAGCAAGAGCTTTCAGGGCTGGCACCTTTAGTGTAGGAGCAATCGCCGGACGTTCGCAATTTCGGTGTTGAGCTCTGGCCAGATTGAGCAGGAGAGGCTGTGTACGTTGGAAGTTTTTGTAGGCTAAACAAGTTCAGAGCCCAAGTGTTTGTGGTTCGTTTGAGAGGTTACCAGTGGGAGATGAGGACCAGCAAGAGCTTTCAGGGCTGGCACCTTTAGTGTAGGAGCAATCGCTGGACGTTCGCAATTTCGGTGTTGAATTTTGGCCAGATTGAGCAGGAGAGGCTGTGTACGTTGGAAGTTTTAGTAGGCTAAACAAGTTCAGAGCCCAAGTGTTTGTGGTTCGTTTGAGAGGTTACCAGTGGGAGATGAGGACCAGCAAGAGCTTTCAGGGCTGGCACCTTTAGTGTAGGAGCAATCGCCGGACGTTCGCAATTTCGGTGTTGAGCTCTGGCCAGATTGAGCAGGAGAGGCTGTGTACGTTGGAAGTTTTAGTAGGCTAAACAAGTTCAGAGCCCAAGTGTTTGTGGTTCGTTTGAGAGGTTACCAGTGGGAGATGAGGATCAGCAAGAGCTTTCAGGGCTGGCACCTTTTGTATAGGAGCAATCCCTGGACGTTCGCAATTCCGCTGTTGAGCTCTGGCCAGATTGAGCAGGAGAGGCTGTGTACGTTGGAAGTTTTAGTAGGCTAAACAAGTTCAGAGCCCAAGTGTTTGTGGTTTGTTTGAGAGGTTACCAGTGGGAGATGAGGACCAGCAAGAGCTTTCAGGGCTGGCACCTTTAGTGTAGGAGCAATCACCGGATGTTCGCAATTCCGGTGTTGAATTTTGGCCAGATTGAGCAGGAGAGGCTGTGTACGTTGGAAGTTTTAGTAGGCTAAACAAGTTCAGAGCCCAAGTGTTTGTGGTTCGTTTGAGAGGTTACCAGTGGGAGATGAGGACCAGCAAGAGCTTTCAGGGCTGGCACCTTTAGTGTAGGAGCAATCGCCGGACGTTCGCAATTTCGGTGTTGAGCTCTGGCCAGATTGAGCAGGAGAGGCTGTGTACGTTGGAAGTTTTAGTAGGCTAAACAAGTTCAGAGCCCAAGTGTTTGTGGTTCGTTTGAGAGGTTACCAGTGGGAGATGAGGACCAGCAAGAGCTTTCAGGGCTGGCACCTTTAGTGTAGGAGCAATCCCTGGACATTCGCAATTTCGATGTTGAGCTCTGGCCAGATTGAGCAGGAGAGGCTGTGTACGTTGGAAGTTTTAGTAGGCTAAACAAGTTCAGAGCCCAAGTGTTTGTGGTTCGTTTGAGAGGTTACCAGTGGGAGATGAGGACCAGCAAGAGCTTTCAGGGCTGGCACCTTTAGTGTAGGAGCAATCGCTGGACGTTCGCAATTTCGGTGTTGAGCTCTGGCCAGATTGAGCAGGAGAGGCTGTGTACGTTGGAAGTTTTGGTAGGCTAAACAAGTTCAGAGCCCAAGTGTTTGTGGTTCGTTTGAGAGGTTACCAGTGGGAGATGAGGACCAGCAAGAGCTTTCAGGGCTGGCACCTTTAGTGTAGGAGCAATCGCCGGACGTTCGCAATTTCGGTGTTGAGCTCTGGCCAGATTGAGCAGGAGAGGCTGTGTACGTTGGAAGTTTTAGTAGGCTAAACAAGTTCAGAGCCCAAGTGTTTGTGGTTCGTTTGAGAGGTTACCAGTGGGAGATGAGGACCAGCAAGAGCTTTCAGGGCTGGCACCTTTAGTGTAGGAGCAATCGCCGGACGTTCACAATTTCGGTGTTGAGCTCTGGCCAGATTGAGCAGGAGAGGCTGTGTACGTTGGAAGTTTTAGTAGCCTAAACAAGTTCAGAGCCCAAGTGTTTGTGGTTCGTTTGAGAGGTTACCAGTGGGAGATGAGGACCAGCAAGAGCTTTCAGGGCTGGCACCTTTAGTGTAGGAGCAATCCCTGGACGTTCGCATTTTCGGTGTTGAGCTCTGGCCAGATTGAGCAGGAGAGGCTGTGTACGTTGGAAGTTTTAGTAGGCTAAACAAGTTCAGAGCCCAAGTGTTTGTGGTTCGTTTGAGAGGTTACCAGTGGGAGATGAGGACCAGCAACAGCTTTCAGGGCTGGCACCTTTAGTGTGGGAGCAATCCCTGGACGTTCGCATTTTCGGTGTTGAGCTCTGGCCAGATTGAGCAGGAGAGGCTGTGTACGTTGGAAGTTTTAGTAGGCTAAACAAGTTCAGAGCCCAAGTGTTTGTGGTTCGTTTGAGAGGTTACCAGTGGGAGATGAGGACCAGCAAGAGCTTTCAGGGCTGGCACCTTTAGTGTAGGAGCAATCACCGGACGTTCGCAATTCCGGTGTTGAATTTTGGCCAGATTGAGCAGGAGAGGCTGTGTACGTTGGAAGTTTTAGTAGGCTAAACAAGTTCAGAGCCCAAGTGTTTGTGGTTCGTTTGAGAGGTTACCAGTGGGAGATGAGGACCAGCAAGAGCTTTCAGGGCTGGCACCTTTAGTGTAGGAGCAATCGCCGGACGTTCGCAATTCCGGTGTTGAGCTCTGGCCAGATTGAGCAGGAGAGGCTGTGTACGTTGGAAGTTTTAGTAGGCTAAACAAGTTCAGAGCCCAAGTGTTTGTGGTTCGTTTGAGAGGTTACCAGTGGGAGATGAGGACCAGCAAGAGCTTTCAGGGCTGGCACCTTTAGTGTAGGAGCAATCGCCGGACGTTCGCAATTCCGGTGTTGAGCTCTGGCCAGATTGAGCAGGAGAGGCTGTGTACGTTGGAAGTTTTAGTAGGCTAAACAAGTTCAGAGCCCAAGTGTTTGTGGTTCGTTTGAGAGGTTACCAGTGGGAGATGAGGATCAGCAAGAGCTTTCAGGGCTGGCACCTTTTGTATAGGAGCAATCCCTGGACGTTCGCAATTTCGGTGTTGAGCTCTGGCCAGATTGAGCAGGAGAGGCTGTGTACGTTGGAAGTTTTAGTAGGCTAAACAAGTTCAGAGCCCAAGTGTTTGTGGTTTGTTTGAGAGGTTACCAGTGGGAGATGAGGACCAGCAAGAGCTTTCAGGGCTGGCACCTTTAGTGTAGGAGCAATCACCGGATGTTCGCAATTCCGGTGTTGAATTTTGGCCAGATTGAGCAGGAGAGGCTGTGTACGTTGGAAGTTTTAGTAGGCTAAACAAGTTCAGAGCCCAAGTGTTTGTGGTTCGTTTGAGAGGTTACCAGTGGGAGATGAGGACCAGCAAGAGCTTTCAGGGCTGGCACCTTTAGTGTAGGAGCAATCGCCGGACGTTCGCAATTTCGGTGTTGAGCTCTGGCCAGATTGAGCAGGAGAGGCTGTGTACGTTGGAAGTTTTAGTAGGCTAAACAAGTTCAGAGCCCAAGTGTTTGTGGTTCGTTTGAGAGGTTACCAGTGGGAGATGAGGACCAGCAAGAGCTTTCAGGGCTGGCACCTTTAGTGTAGGAGCAATCCCTGGACATTCGCAATTTCGATGTTGAGCTCTGGCCAGATTGAGCAGGAGAGGCTGTGTACGTTGGAAGTTTTAGTAGGCTAAACAAGTTCAGAGCCCAAGTGTTTGTGGTTCGTTTGAGAGGTTACCAGTGGGAGATGAGGACCAGCAAGAGCTTTCAGGGCTGGCACCTTTAGTGTAGGAGCAATCCCTGGACGTTCGCATTTTCGGTGTTGAGCTCTGGCCAGATTGAGCAGGAGAGGCTGTGTACGTTGGAAGTTTTGGTAGGCTAAACAAGTTCAGAGCCCAAGTGTTTGTGGTTCGTTTGAGAGGTTACCAGTGGGAGATGAGGACCAGCAAGAGCTTTCAGGGCTGGCACCTTTAGTGTAGGAGCAATCGCCGGACGTTCGCAATTTCGGTGTTGAGCTCTGGCCAGATTGAGCAGGAGAGGCTGTGTACGTTGGAAGTTTTAGTAGGCTAAACAAGTTCAGAGCCCAAGTGTTTGTGGTTCGTTTGAGAGGTTACCAGTGGGAGATGAGGACCAGCAAGAGCTTTCAGGGCTGGCACCTTTAGTGTAGGAGCAATCGCCGGACGTTCGCAATTTCGGTGTTGAGCTCTGGCCAGATTGAGCAGGAGAGGCTGTGTACGTTGGAAGTTTTAGTAGCCTAAACAAGTTCAGAGCCCAAGTGTTTGTGGTTCGTTTGAGAGGTTACCAGTGGGAGATGAGGACCAGCAAGAGCTTTCAGGGCTGGCACCTTTAGTGTAGGAGCAATTGCTGGACGTTCGCATTTTCGGTGTTGAGCTCTGGCCAGATTGAGCAGGAGAGGCTGTGTACATTGGAAGTTTTAGTAGGCTAAACAAGTTCAGAGCCCAAGTGTTTGTGGTTCGTTTGAGAGGTTACCAGTGGGAGATGAGGACCAGCAACAGCTTTCAGGGCTGGCACCTTTAGTGTGGGAGCAATCCCTGGACGTTCGCATTTTCGGTGTTGAGCTCTGGCCAGATTGAGCAGGAGAGGCTGTGTACGTTGGAAGTTTTAGTAGGCTAAACAAGTTCAGAGCCCAAGTGTTTGTGGTTCGTTTGAGAGGTTACCAGTGGGAGATGAGGACCAGCAAGAGCTTTCAGGGCTGGCACCTTTAGTGTAGGAGCAATCACCGGACGTTCGCAATTCCGGTGTTGAATTTTGGCCAGATTGAGCAGGAGAGGCTGTGTACGTTGGAAGTTTTTAGTAGGCTAAACAAGTTCAGAGCCCAAGTGTTTGTGGTTCGTTTTGAGAGGTTACCAGTGGAGATGAGGACCAGCAAGAGCTTTCAGGGCTGGCACCTTTAGTGTAGGAGCAATCGCCGGACGTTCGCAATTCCGGTGTTGAGCTCTGGCCAGATTGAGCAGGAGAGGCTGTGTACGTTGGAAGTTTTAGTAGGCTAAACAAGTTCAGAGCCCAAGTGTTTGTGGTTCGTTTGAGAGGTTACCAGTGGGAGATGAGGACCAGCAAGAGCTTTCAGGGCTGGCACCTTTAGTGTGGGAGCAATCCCTGGACGTTCGCATTTTCGGTGTTGAGCTCTGGCCAGATTGAGCAGGAGAGGCTGTGTACGTTGGAAGTTTTGGTAGGCTAAACAAGTTCAGGAGCCAAGTGTTTGTGGTTCGTTTGAGAGGTTACCAGTGGGAGATGACGATCAGCAAGAGCTTTCAGGGCTGGCACCTTTAGTGTAGGAGCAATCCCTGACGTTCGCATTTTCGGTGTTGAGCTCTGGCCAGATTGAGCAGGAGAGGCTGTGTACGTTGGAAGTTTTAGTAGGCTAAACAAGTTCAGAGCCCAAGTGTTTTGTGGTTCGTTTGAGAGGGTTACCAGTGGGAGATGAGGACCAGCAAGAGCTTTCAGGGCTGGCACCTTTAGTGTAGGAGCAATCACCGGACGTTCGCAATTCCGGTGTTGAGCTCTGGCCAGATTGAGCAGGAGAGGCTGTGTACGTTGGAAGTTTTTGTAGGCTAAACAAGTTCAGAGCCCAAGTGTTTGTGGTTCGTTTGAGAGGTTACCAGTGGGAGATGAGGACCAGCAAGAGCTTTCAGGGCTGGCACCTTTAGTGTAGGAGCAATCGCCGGACGTTCGCAATTTCGGTGTTGAGCTCTGGCCAGATTGAGCAGGAGAGGCTGTGTACGTTGGAAGTTTTAGTAGGCTAAAACAAGTTCAGAGCCCAAGTGTTTGTGTTCGTTTGAGAGGTTACCAGTGGGAGATGAGGACCAGCAAGAGCTTTCAGGGCTGGCACCTTTAGTGTAGGAGCAATCACCGGACGTTCGCAATTCCGGTGTTGAGCTCTGGCCAGATTGAGCAGGAGAGGCCTGTGTACGTTGGAAGTTTTAGTAGGCTAAAACAAGTTCAGAGCCCAAGTGTTTGTGGTTCGTTTGAGAGGTTACCAGTGGGAGATGAGGACCAGCAAGAGCTTTCAGGGCTGGCACCTTTAGTGTAGGAGCAATCGCCGGACGTTCGCAATTTCGGTGTTGAGCTCTGGCCAGATTGAGCAGGAGAGGCTGTGTACGTTGGAAGTTTTAGTAGGCTAAAACAAGTTCAGAGCCCAAGTGTTTGTGGTTCGTTTGAGAGGTTACCAGTGGGAGATGAGGACCAGCAAGAGCTTTCAGGGCTGGCACCTTTAGTGTAGGAGCAATCGCTGAACGTTCGCAATTTCGATGTTGAGCTCTGGCCAGATTGAGCAGGAGAGGCCTGTGTACGTTGGAAGTTTTAGTAGGCTAAACAAGTTCAGAGCCCAAGTGTTTGTGGTTCGTTTGAGAGGTTACCAGTGGGAGATGAGGACCAGCAAGAGCTTTCAGGGCTGGCATCTTTAGTGTAGGAGCAATCCCTGGACGTTCGCAATTTCGGTGTTGAGCTCTGGCCAGATTGAGCAGGAGAGGCTGTGTACGTTGGAAGTTTTAGTAGGCTAAACAAGTTCAGAGCCCAAGTGTTTGTGGTTCGTTTGAGAGGTTACCAGTGGGAGATGAGGACCAGCAAGAGCTTTCAGGGCTGGCACCTTTAGTGTAGGAGCAATCGCCGGACGTTCGCAATTTCGGTGTTGAGCTCTGGCCAGATTGAGCAGGAGAGGCTGTGTACGTTGGAAGTTTTAGGTAGGCTAAACAAGTTCAGAGCCCAAGTGTTTGTGGTTCGTTTGAGAGGTTACCAGTGGGAGATGAGGATCAGCAAGAGCTTTCAGGGCTGGCACCTTTTGTATAGGAGCAATCCCTGGACGTTCGCAATTCCGGTGGTTGAGCTCTGGCCAGATTGAGCAGGAGAGGCTGTGTACGTTGGAAGTTTTAGTAGGCCTAAACAAGTTCAGAGCCCAAGTGTTTGTGGTTCGTTTGAGAGGTTACCAGTGGGAGATGAGGACCAGCAAGAGCTTTCAGGGCTGGCACCTTTAGTGTAGGAGCAATCGCCGGACGTTCGCAATTTCGGTGTTGAATTTTGGCCAGATTGAGCAGGAGAGGCTGTGTACATTGGAAGTTTTAGTAGGCTAAACAAGTTCAGAGCCCAAGTGTTTGTGGTTCGTTTGAGAGGTTACCAGTGGGAGATGAGGACCAGCAAGAGCTTTCAGGGCTGGCATCTTTAGTGTAGGAGCAATCCCTGGACGTTCGGAATTTCGGTGTTGAGCTCTGGCCAGATTGAGCAGGAGAGGCTGTGTACGTTGGAAGTTTTAGTAGGCTAAACAAGTTCAGAGCCCAAGTGTTTGTGGTTCGTTTGAGAGGTTACCAGTGGGAGATGAGGACCAGCAAGAGCTTTCAGGGCTGGCACCTTTAGTGTAGGAGCAATCGCTGGACGTTCGCAATTTTCGGTGTTGAGCTCTGGCCAGATTGAGCAGGAGAGGCTGTGTACGTTGGAAGTTTTGGTAGGCTAAACAAGTTCAGAGCCCAAGTGTTTGTGGTTCGTTTGAGAGGTTACCAGTGGAGATGAGGACCAGCAAGAGCTTTCAGGGCTGGCACCTTTAGTGTAGGAGCAATCGCCGGACGTTCGCAATTTCGGTGTTGAGCTCTGGCCAGATTGAGCAGGAGAGGCTGTGTACGTTGGAAGTTTTTGTAGGCCTAAACAAGTTCAGAGCCCAAGTGTTTGTGGTTCGTTTGAGAGGTTACCAGTGGGAGATGAGGACCAGCAAGAGCTTTCAGGGCTGGCACCTTTAGTGTAGGAGCAATCGCTGGACGTTCGCAATTTCGGTGTTGAATTTTGGCCAGATTGAGCAGGAGAGGCTGTGTACGTTGGAAGTTTTAGTAGGCTAAAACAAGTTCAGAGCCCAAGTGTTTGTGGTTTCGTTTGAGAGGTTACCAGTGGGAGATGAGGACCAGCAAGAGCTTTCAGGGCTGGCACCTTTAGTGTAGGAGCAATCGCCGGACGTTCGCAATTTCGGTGTTGAGCTCTGGCCAGATTGAGCAGGAGAGGGCTGTGTACGTTGGAAGTTTTAGTAGGCTAAACAAGTTCAGAGCCCAAGTGTTTGTGGTTCGTTTGAGAGGTTACCAGTGGGAGATGAGGATCAGCAAGAGCTTTCAGGGCTGGCACCTTTTGTATAGGAGCAATCCCTGGACGTTCGCAATTCCGCTGTTGAGCTCTGGCCAGATTGAGCAGGAGAGGCTGTGTACGTTGGAAGTTTAGTAGGCTAAACAAGTCAGAGCCCAAGTGTTTGTGGTTTGTTTTGAGAGGTTACCAGTGGGAGATGAGGACCAGCAAGAGCTTTCAGGGCTGGCACCTTTAGTGTAGGAGCAATCACCGGACTGTTCGCAATTTCCGGTGTTGATTTTGGCCAGATTGAGCAGGAGAGGCTGTGTACGTTGGAAGTTTTAGTAGGCTAAACAAGTTCAGAGCCCAAGTGTTTGTGGTTCGTTTGAGAGGTTACCAGTGGGAGATGAGGACCAGCAAGAGCTTTCAGGGCTGGCACCTTTAGTGTAGGAGCAATCGCCGGACGTTCGCAATTTCGGTGTTGAGCTCTGGCCAGATTGAGCAGGAGAGGCTGTGTACGTTGGAAGTTTTAGTAGGCTAAACAAGTTCAGAGCCCAAGTGTTTGTGGTTCGTTTGAGAGGTTACCAGTGGGAGATGAGGACCAGCAAGAGCTTTCAGGGCTGGCACCTTTAGTGTAGGAGCAATCCCTGGACATTCGCAATTTCGATGTTGAGCTCTGGCCAGATTGAGCAGGAGAGGCTGTGTACGTTGGAAGTTTTAGTAGGCTAAACAAGTTCAGAGCCCAAGTGTTTGTGGTTCGTTTGAGAGGTTACCAGTGGGAGATGAGGACCAGCAAGAGCTTTCAGGGCTGGCACCTTTAGTGTAGGAGCAATCCCTGGACGTTCGCAATTTCGGTGTTGAGCTCTGGCCAGATTGAGCAGGAGAGGCTGTGTACGTTGGAAGTTTTGTAGGCTAAACAAGTTCAGAGCCCAAGTGTTTGTGGTTCGTTTGAGAGGTTACCAGTGGGAGATGAGGACCAGCAAGAGCTTTCAGGGCTGGCAACCTTTAGTGTAGGAGCAATCGCCGGACGTTCGCAATTTCGGTGTTGAGCTCTGGCCAGATTGAGCAGGAGAGGCTGTGTACGTTGGAAGTTTTAGTAGGCTAAAACAAGTTCAGAGCCCAAGTGTTTTGTGGTTCGTTTGAGAGGTTACCAGTGGGAGATGAGGACCAGCAAGAGCTTTCAGGGCTGGCACCTTTAGTGTAGGAGCAATCGCCGGACGTTCACAATTTCGGTGTTGACTCTGCCAGATTGAGCAGGAGAGGCTGTGTACGTTGGAAGTTTTAGTAGGCCTAAACAAGTTCAGAGCCCAAGTGTTTGTGGTTCGTTTGAGAGGTTACCAGTGGGAGATGAGGACCAGCAAGAGCTTTCAGGGCTGGCACCTTTAGTGTAGGAGCAATCCCTGGACGTTCGCATTTTCGGTGTTGAGCTCTGGCCAGATTGAGCAGGAGAGGCTGTGTACGTTGGAAGTTTTAGTAGGCTAAACAAGTTCAGAGCCCAAGTGTTTGTGGTTCGTTTGAGAGGTTACCAGTGGGAGATGAGGACCAGCAACAGCTTTCAGGGCTGGCACCTTTAGTGTGGAGCAATCCCTGGACGTTCGCATTTTCGGTGTTGAGCTCTGGCCAGATTGAGCAGGAGAGGCTGTGTACGTTGGAAGTTTTAGTAGGCTAAACAAGTTCAGAGCCCAAGTGTTTGTGGTTCGTTTGAGAGGTTACCAGTGGGAGATGAGGACCAGCAAGAGCTTTCAGGGCTGGCACCTTTAGTGTAGGAGCAATCACCGGACGTTCGCAATTTCCGGTGTTGAATTTTGGCCAGATTGAGCAGGAGAGGCTGTGTACGTTGGAAGTTTTAGTAGGCTAAACAAGTTCAGAGCCCAAGTGTTTGTGGTTCGTTTGAGAGGTTACCAGTGGGAGATGAGGACCAGCAAGAGCTTTCAGGGCTGGGCACCTTTAGTGTAGGAGCAATCGCCGGACGTTCGCAATTCCGGTGTTGAGCTCTGGCCAGATTGAGCAGGAGAGGCTGTGTACGTTGGAAGTTTTAGTAGGCTAAACAAGTTCAGAGCCCAAGTGTTTGTGGTTCGTTTGAGAGGTTACCAGTGGGAGATGAGGACCAGCAAGAGCTTTCAGGGCTGGCACCTTTAGTGTAGGAGCAATCGCCGGACGTTCGCAATTCCGGTGTTGAGCTCTGGCCAGATTGAGCAGGAGAGGGCTGTGTACGTTGGAAGTTTTAGTAGGCTAAACAAGTTCAGAGCCCAAGTGTTTGTGGTTCGTTTGAGAGGTTACCAGTGGGAGATGAGGATCAGCAAGAGCTTTCAGGGCTGGCACCCTTTTGTATAGGAGCAATCCCTGGACGTTCGCATTTCGGTGTTGAGCTCTGGCCAGATTGAGCAGGAGAGGCTGTGTACGTTGGAAGTTTTAAGTAGGCTAAACAAGTTCAGAGCCCAAGTGTTTGTGGTTTGTTTGAGAGGTTACCAGTGGGAGATGAGGACCAGCAAGAGCTTTTCAGGGCTGGCACCTTTAGTGTAGGAGCAATCACCGGATGTTCGCAATTCCGGTGTTGAATTTTGGCCAGATTGAGCAGGAGAGGCTGTGTACGTTGGAAGTTTTAGTAGCTAAACAAGTTCAGAGCCCAAGTGTTTGTGTTCGTTTGAGAGGTTACCAGTGGGAGATGAGGACCAGCAAGAGCTTTCAGGGCTGGCACCTTTAGTGTAGGAGCAATCGCCGGACGTCGCAATTTCGGTGTTGAGCTCTGGCCAGATTGAGCAGGAGAGGCTGTGTACGTTGAAGTTTTAGTAGGCTAAACAAGTTCAGAGCCCAAGTGTTTTGTGGTTCGTTTGAGAGGTTACCAGTGGGAGATGAGGACCAGCAAGAGCTTTCAGGGCTGGCACCTTTAGTGTAGGAGCAATCCCTGGACATTCGCAATTTCGATGTTGAGCTCTGGCCAGATTGAGCAGGAGAGGCTGTGTACGTTGGAAGTTTTTAGTAGGCTAAACAAGTTCAGAGCCCAAGTGGTTTGTGGTTCGTTTGAGAGGTTACCAGTGGGAGATGAGGACCAGCAAAGAGCTTTCAGGGCTGGCACCTTTAGTGTAGGAGCAATCCTGGACGTTCGCATTTTTCGGTGTTGAGCTCTGGCCAGATTGAGCAGGAGAGGCTGGTGTACGTTGGAAGTTTTGGGTAGCTAAACAAGTTCAGAGCCCAAGTGTTTTGTGGTTCGTTTGAGATGTTACCAGTGGGAGATGAGGACCAGCAAGAGCTTTCA